>NW_026706064.1:0-207500 GCF_029867415.1 Vicia villosa
GGGTCGAAGGTTTCACCAGTTGGTCGAAGTCCTGTAATAGCGGCCACGTCGAAAAGCGTGGGGGTAACCATTCCACATGGGAGATGAAAGGTGTTGTGAGAAGCATCCCAAAAATGAACCGCTGCTACTAGCATGGGTTGGTTGTATTCTAAACCCGTTCTTGACAGTTGAATCAAATCATATATTCCTAATGCTTTCTAGAAGGATCCTTTTTGTTTCTCTACCCTTTCTAGCCAGGCATAGTACAAGTCAGGATCTTTGGCTAAAGGGATTGACCTAAACACTTTTACAGAATTGGTCATATAGTTTAACCTAATTTTGTTTAAAGCTACAGGAACTGCGGTTGAAGTTTCCTCAATATTAGCAGATTTGCCTAAAGGAGAGCGACCGTCTTCATCTATCTTAACTTTGCTAACTAATGGTCTAGTCTTGTAGTAAGCAGGAAAAAACTTATTCATAGATTGGATATTTTCACTCGGTAACGGACCCATAAAGGCAAGAGTTTTTCCAGAGAGTTCAAAGGGAATGATTACCTGGGAAGCGTAAATAGCGCGTATCTCTTCAGTGTTAGGGTTTGGAATGAACTCTCGTTCCCCAGAACGTGTCGTTGATTGGAGCTTCAAAGCGGGTTGAAGAACATTTGAAGATGAAGCCATGAAGAAATTTTTGATTAAAAGAACAAGATTCTGAAAAGAGTGAAGATGTTTAAATTTTTTGGTGAAGAAGATGAATGAAAGGCGGTATGGAGACACAAGATCAAGTATTTAAAGGTTTAACGGAAACCTTTTTAAATCTTTTGGGTAAAACCCGAGAGACACGTGGCGGCTGGTGATTTAATCCAACGGCGGTCGAATGAGTTAGCTTCACTCCTAGTATGTAGGAGTAATGATCAGGAAGTAAGGTTAAAACGTGGGAATGTAGGTTATGAGAAGACATCTTTGAAAATGACAAGACGTCTCGGAAACAGTGTTATCAGTGATTATGACGCTAGTCAGCAGTCTTGGAACTTTCAAGGATCATAAAAACGAAATCTTATAATGGCAAGAAACGCCTATTTCTATTGATTCTCGAAACAGGCATTTATTGGGGGCAATTTGTTAGCTGAAGATTTCGTTTTATGTTGTTTATCCTTCGAAGGAGTTGAGAATCGAAGGAAAGATGGTTACTGATGGCCATCCCTTAAAAATGGCTACTGATGGTCATGCTTCGGAAAAATAAAGACTTCTAAGTTCGATGAAGACAAGTGAACGCTGAAAGATTAATGAAAGCATATGTCTTCGGGACTTAGACAAAATTCATAGAATATGTATTTAAGTATTACTACTTAGCGTGTTTTTTAGTGTTTGTTCAATACACTGCCACGCGTCGAAGATGGACTCAGGCGGGAAGATTTGAAATTCGAAGACGGTTTCGTAACCGTTCAACAACAGATGGCTTCGCTGGAAGTTCTGATGAGAAACGTGGCAGCAGATTAGTGTAAGACCGTTAAGGTCGAAACTAGTATAAATAGGAGTCTTAATGTTAGGATTCCGTGTGTTCATTTTGTACAAATCACTCACATATTTACTCAAGTATCAAGCGTTAAGAGAAAGAGTTCGCTGAGAAAATGTACGTATGACACCACCATTTTAATACATGTGTATTATCTTTTCGTTTTTTATCTTTCAGAATTACTGCATTTCGTTTATTTCTTGCCATTTACGTTTCTGCATCTTTACTTTAACGTCATTTACTTTCGAATTACTTTCACGCTATTTACTTTCAAAGTCTTTTATATTTCTGCAGTTTAAGATTCTTTACGTTTCAATTGTCCTTTTAATTTTTATGTCATGTCACTTCGATGAAGTCATATTTATATATAACAAAGTGATTGTCGAGACTATTTGTTCTGTTAATCGAACAACGCTTATTGAAGAAGACAAATAATGAATATGGTCAGAACAAACATTGATGACAATCTTCTTGACTATGTGTCCTAGGATCAATCTAGTCGATCCTGCAAGTAACCAAATCATATTTATTATAGTTTGGAAGACTAGCGGTTGTTTACCGGAAATCACCGTAAACACCTGGATACCGTTCACCAGTGGAACTGGGGGTCAGCTACTCTGGCATATCTCTACCAGAAGCTGAATGAGGCCTCCAACTGGAGGACGAGGCAGTTGGTCGGATCCTGCACACTGCTTACGGTACGTTTTATTTTAATACATTATCGTATTTATTTATTTATTTATGTTTCGTATTTAATTTTAATACATTATCTTGTTTCTGTTTCAGAGCTGGATCATCTCCTACTTCTCCCGCATCCACGGCTACCACCTCGATCCTGCGTACGTGGACGCCTTGCCCAGGGCTGCCAGATACGATCTCCAGAGGGGGAACGATGCGGTGGGACCATACCGTGGATACCTGGACCGCACTCTGCACGACGACGTCACCTGGAGGCCGTTCATCGACTACGCTCAGATTGTCCCCTTTGACGGCATTGCACTTTATTCTGGCTGGTTGGCTTGCGGGACCGGCATCATGGTTCGATATCTCCCTGAGCGGTGCATGCGTCAGTTCGGATTCGTGCAGCGGATACCCAGGTCACCCTTTGAGGCTGCTCCCGACACTGTGACCCGAGTGCAGCTCACTGCCATATGGGAGCATTGGGAGGATCATGTGGTACCGCTGGAGTACCGTCTCACTCGGGTCAACCAGGACTGGCACAGTGAGGAGGGATACGTCACATGGTTCTACCGGGTGTCACATCCTCTTCTGAGACCCGACATTCCCAGCGCTCCTAGGCCAGCACACGAGGAGATCCTGGAGAACCAGCAGGCCGAGGATGATCACGCCATTGATCTCATGCCGATCTGCCAGCGGATATCGATGCTTGGGCGGGACGCGTTGGGTCGAGGTATCGTGGAGCGGGGCGGTCCAGAGGCAGTCGCCGTGATGGAGATGATCGTCACTGATGCGGACCGTGCGGCGACATACAGGCGGCAGAGGAGGTCTCAGGGCGAGAGGTTTAGGCATACCCAGTAGTGGTCGGGTTTATATATTTTTTGTTATCGGATTGTATCTTTAGCACACTATTTTTATTTTTTTCGGTTTGTATATATTATTTTCATCGGATTAGTATTTTTTTTTTGTTTATTTATCATATTAGTATTTTCAGTTTATCTATTGCTTATTTTATTTGGCGTTTACGTTTAATTAAAATGCGAGACTGTTTTAGATAAAACATAAAAAAAAAAACACAGTTTCTGCATAATTCGGAAATGAACTTCCGAAACCCCCCAAAATCTGAACAAAGGTGTTTTCGGAAGTTCATCTCCGAAGACACCCCTCATGAGGTGTTTTCGGAAGTTCATCTCCGAAGACACCCCCCATGAGGTGTTTTCGGAGATGCACTTCCGAATTAAGGAAATTTTTTTAAAAAAAAAAAGCGCTTCGGAAGTTCATTTCCGAAGCAGGGGTATTTTGGGATTTTCGCTGGGGGTGACCCCCATAGGGAGGTGGGTAAAGAAAAAATCAAAATAAAAATAAAGATGTTGCGGACGGTTGACTTTGTTGCATATGGTTTTGATATTGAAGAAGGATAACCCAACATTTAAACAATTTTCATTCCTTTAAATTAAATTTAGTAGACAA
This sequence comes from Vicia villosa, assembly GCF_029867415.1. Classification (NCBI taxonomy): domain Eukaryota; kingdom Viridiplantae; phylum Streptophyta; class Magnoliopsida; order Fabales; family Fabaceae; genus Vicia; species Vicia villosa. The sequence goes on from NW_026706064.1 coordinate 3,640, forward strand.
TGAAGTTATTTGGTTATAAATTATTTAATTATATATTAGTTAAGTAGATTATGTTGCGATTAAAGTTGATTAAAGTTTATTTGCAGTTCTACTTTATAATTTTGTACTATTTTATTTTATTATGTGTGATATCTATATTTAAAATTTGAATTTAAATTATAAATATGTAAATTTATTTATGATATGATATTTTTAAAAAATTTAAGTGCTAGTTATATTTTATAGAGACTAAATCATCCGGTTTGACATGTTTTATACTTATATAATTTTGTTATAACGACCAGCCTATTGAATCGAGTTATCCGGTTTAATCTAGTTTAGTCATACAGTTTGACCAGTGACCCAATGGTTCGACCAATAAATCAGTGACCCAATACCCTCACCGGTTTGATGTCCGGTCTGGTTTTTAAAAGATAGGTTTATGTTATTAACTTTAAATTTGAAACTATAATTTAAAATTTTACTAACTACACAAAACTTGTGTTTACAACCTAATCCACCAAATTTAAACAAATTAATACCTTATTTTAGTCAAAAATAACTAATTGGTAGAGAAAACATACAAGTGTGAGTACGTAGAATTTATTATCATTATTCATCATTGTAAATATCTAAAAGTAACCATAAGAGCACTAGGTACCCTTTTTATTACAAGTTACATTTAGTTTATTATTATTATACATAATCACCACTAGTGTATCTCAATTGAAACTTAGTTGATACTTAGGTGATTTATCAGGCCTAAAGAGTCCAAAGTGTCTCTCAATTTCAGCACCTGGTTTCTGATTTTCATCAAACATAGCAAAAAGATAAGTCTCAATAGGTCCATTAGGCCTCTTAGGAGTCCCACCCTTAGCATGCTTAATCAAATTCCCATAATATGTTCCAGCATTTCCAGCACTAGCTGCAGTTCCACCTTCAGATGGCCAACCACTTTCAGACACAACAATCTTCACATTAGAACCCCCTACCTTTTCAAGAGCAGCATAAATTGAGTCCAAAATTGCATCAAACAAATTTTGGTACCCAACTTCATTTTTCCCTGCTTTTGTAAACAAAGCATAGTCAAGACCTATGCTTTGTTGGTTATTAACGTATGAGAAATAAGGGTACACATTAGCAAGAAGTGGTGAACTGTTTCTAACTAAAAAGTTAATAATAGGCCTTATGTAACCGACTGAACCGTCGCTAAAAGCACCGTCGTTTGGTGGGTAAGATTTTCCAATTAGAGTTGTGTCTATCGCGGTAGACACTTTAATCTGGCCTAAATTTGACGAAGATATCGCATTCTGAATGTTTTGCAATGCGGGGAGAACTGAACTCGCTTCGGCCGAATCGGCGTGAATTTCGTTCCCAACCGCAATGTATTTGATTTTGACACTTGGATAATAGGGTTTTACGTTTGTGTTGACCCAATTAGTGGCGGCTTGAGCATTTGTAAGTGATTTAAGAACGTCGTTTGGGACGCCGAGGATTACTTCTATGTTTGAATTTTTTAGGGCTTGAAGTATTCCTTGATCTGGATTGTATAGGCGGATTTTGCCAATTCCTTTTGATTTGTATAAATCTACCACTGCTTGCTTTGTTGGGAGATTGTTTCCATTTCCTCCATAACAAACACCTACGGATTGTGCACCTGCATGTTTGATACATATTCATATTAATAATATTGCACCAAAATAAATGATAATATTGAAGTTATTTTTTATAAAGAAAATTTAATATGATACCTGTAAACTCTACTGCAGTGGAAGATAATAATATTCCAACAAGCACAAATATGATAGACATGGTTGTTTTTGATTCTATGAAAACTATAAGTTAGCAACCTATATATATAGCCATAGTGGATAACTATATGTCAATGAAATTATTTGCCCCGTCAATCACTCCGTGGAAAAAATACATATACAGTTTGAAATCTATGCAATTCCCTGCTAGTGAGGATATCACAGCACTATACTGATGGCTTTGACAAGTCCAATTTGTCATTCAGCCTAATTAACATGACGATAACTCTATGATCTTTTGAATATAGCCATAAAATCAACATTATACGTCATTTATTTTTGTTTGCATACATTAAAGTTAAAATATTAAGTCGACTAACGTTTGTACCTTGCGAGATACGAGGTCGAATAGTCGCATGGCGTATGTAATCTGCTAGTTGAGTTTACTATACACATGTTGCGGTCTCTTAAAACGTTAGAATTTTCAATAATGTTTATGCTGGAGTGTCAATATAGTCGGTCGCTACAAACAATAAGGTGGTCCATGTAAACATTCGATTCATTTAGTTCTCTTGTTTGGACCATTATAATTACACTAGCTACCTCAGCCTTATGTGTTAGAGTTAGCATAGCATGGTTCAACACTCAGAAGTTGCACACTCATAATGTGTTAGAGTCAATGTGCATGAATATTCAGGAAATTCAACTTATTTCAAATTTGTATAAGACCGATGAAAATTCGAATGTAAGAAAGATGAAAAATGAAATTTGAAGAGAAGATGTATTTATGAATTTATAGGTGTTATTTGACAAGGTTGCGACTCTTGATGAAACAACCTTTCAACAATACTTATTGATAAATGTTGCAACTTTTTGCCCACTGCAACATTTCAGAAGTGTTGTTTATTTCTGCTTGCATTTTCCAACCGTTCACGAAGCATTACCTATTTTTGACTATATTTTGCAACACTTCACGAAGTATTGACTATTTTTGAATTCAAAAAACAAAATGTCTAATGCAATACTTCAAAAAGCGTTGTTTATTTCCAAATTCAAAAAACAAACTGCCCAGCGCAACACTTCACATGCGTTTTTTATTTCTTAATTAAAAAATAAAACTTAACTTGCATAGTTTCTTGTTGTTTTAGAATACACTTATGGTCATTAATTATTGTTATTAATTACAACAATCACCCACTTGTTCTAATAATGACAAGACCAACTCCAAAAAAAAAACAAAGAATGTTAATACAATTAAGTTGTTGGTGTACATGGTTGAAGATAAAGATGAAGAAGAGGGAGAAAAGAGAGAAAATAAACTTTCTAACAAAATTTCTTAAAGTGAAATTGGTTACAAACTGAAAAGTGAGTTTCAGTATTTATACAATATGTCAAATGCAAAATGCTAGTCAAATAAAACTCAAATGTTAATTAAATGAAGATGATTAAACTATGTGTTGAATTTGGATTACACTTCAACATCATCCCTTAATCCATAATCAGGACTAAAATCAACAACACCAATTTCATCCCTCAAGTAGATAAAGTGTTCAGTGTTGATAGCTTTAGTCAGAACATCTTCAAGTTGATTCTGAGTGTTAGAGTGAATAACTTCTATCACTCCATTATGAACCTGATTGCGCAGAAAAATAGAACTTTGTGTCAATGTGCTTGCGTCTCTCATGCAACACTGGGTTCTTGGCAAGGGTTATGGCAGATTTGTTGTCTATCATCAACTTCACAGACTTGCTCACCTTGATCTTCAAATCCTGCAATAAATTCACTAGCCAAACTGTTTGGCAAGCTGACAAAGCACCAACTATGTATTTAATTTTACAGGTTTACAAGACAGCTACATGTTACTTCTTGGAACACCAAAAAAATGGGACTTCCTAGATACTTGAAGAAATATCCATAAGAACTTATTTTATCAACTCTACCTCCACACCAATTAGAGTCTGAATACCATATTAGTTCTGAATCAAATTTAGCACCGAAAAAAATAAAACTCCATACTTAGAGTCCCCTTAATATACCTCAGTATCTTTATAACAACTTGTTAATGTGACCACTTTGGTTTATTCGCAAACCTACTCATCATTCCAACTCCATAACAGATGTCAGGTCTGGGAAAACTTGTTAGAACCATAACAAGTGATTCCTCTCTCATCCAAGACATCTACGAAGACTTACTAGAACTATAGTGAGTGGGTTACACCAACTACGAAGACTTACTAGAACTATAGTAAGTGGGTTACACCAACTGCGAAGACTTACTAGAACTATAGTAAGTGGGTTATTTACGAACTACAAAAACTTGCTAGCACTATAGCAAGCTAATTATCATCTACACAACAAACTGCGAGCCCTCGCTATTGCTAGCTACGTTTATTCATCACGTTAGTCCCTCGGCAGTGATCTCCTTCAAATCTCCACGCTAATTAGTATCATCCCCGACAACGAATAGGGATTTATATTCCCCAGTCAGAAATTGTAATACGGAGTCACTAATGCGCTTCAACCACATAGTGGTGTCCATACATCTCTCGTCCTTTCCAGGAACTTTGGTGTAGGTAAGTTGGCGTAGCAAGTGAACTATTTTACAATAGGGTTTTACAATAGGGTTTTACGACAAGGATCTGCAAAGAGTTTTACAAAGGGTTTTACAAAAGGGTTTTACGATAAGGATCTACAAAGGGTTTTACAACAGGGTTTTACAAAGGGTTCCTCAATTGGGTTTCTTCTCACGTAAGTTCTTCGGAAGTGATCTCTTTCAAAACTTCACCGGTAACAAACGAGGGTTTTATTTTTCTTTTCCAAAGTTACTAACATACTTCAAATAACATATCTAATAGTCATGCATCATTCAATTACATACCTTATTCATAGTGCATATACATACGTTGCTCTCATTTATTTTGAGAAGCTCACTGCATCATACATTACATGCATCATAACATTGCATCAAGCTAATTTTACAATTCAGGATGGGATTCATGCTAACAAGAAATATAATTATCACAATCTCATCCTGTTGGTTGTGATCTCCTGCAAATGGCATCTCTAAGCCTATTCCTCATAATACCCTAGCTAGCACCAGCAAATGCAAATTTCAGGGCACTTCAGTGTTCAATCATCTTCTACCTTTATATCACGATAGACAGACGTGCCTGTCTGACTCTTCGGGTTTAAGAAGATTGAACAGGGGAAGCTGTCATACCCCAAAATTTGCCCACCATATTTTCATACTCAAGCTCATTTGAATATTCAAGGCTCAAGGGTTAATCTAAGGCACTCTCCTAATCAAAGGGTCCTCAAGTTAGGGTTTTGGATTCGCTAAGGAGAAAGGATGTATCAAGGGCTCCAATGGGTTTCATATGGTTTATTAGGGTTCAAGGTATCTCCATGTCAAAAGTCAAGCTTCAATTCCAAGGATTGCTCATTCAAATGCTCGGATGATCCACAGTCGACTAGTTTGACCTAAAAGTCAACTATGGTCAAAGTATAGTCAAAACTCCTGTTTTTTAGTTAACATCAATATTATGAAGTATCATTCATCATTTGATCAAATTTTGATCATGATTCATCAAGGAAAAGCTTCAAAATCAACAAAGGGCAAAGTTACTAAATTAGGGTTTTGGTCTAAAAAGTCAACTGTACTTTGACCAGTCATAACTTTCACATGGAATGTCAGAAATTTCTCACTCAAAGCCTATTTTGAAGGAAATCGGATTCTCTACAACTTTGTATCTCACATGCCAAGGCCATAAATGCTTAATGTGGGAGATATGGTACAAAAGATTATAGGTCATTTTCAAAAGACAACCAAAAACAGTTTTTTGTCAAATGCCATATCATCAAGATAAAATCCTCAAATGAAAAGTATGTTCCAAATTGGCTTGTATAGGACATCTTGAGGTTTCCAAAAAGTCCTAGAACTCTTCCATATCTTAAAAATTGAGCGAGATATGCCTTGTCAAAGTTGGGCAATTTTGGAGGCAAAATGTGAAATAAAAGTGGTTCAAATTGGAGTTTCTTGCAAATGGGCCGAACTTTTTAAGCTTTAATCTTGATCCACAAGTTATCCAAGCTATCAAATTCACTTTCCACGAATTATAGGATTTTTATTTGATTTTATATGATTTTTATTCATTTAAATAATGATTTAAAGTTACATAAATCAAAGGAAAATCAAATATCTGGTTATGAGTCTTATAAGGACCAATTTCAATCAACATTTATTCCATATTTGAATATAATTTTCGTGGGAAAAGAGATTGGAAAGAGAAGGAGCATAATTGAGCCAATTTTGAAAAGCTTTTATCCATGAATCAATCAAACACCAATTTGACAAATTAACAAGAATGAATCCACATTTGTTAACCTAATTAAGTCCTCATATTTATTGAGAAGTAATCAAAGGCAGGGAGGGAGTTTTTTGGCTGGTGGGAGAAACCCTAACCTAACTCGAAAATTTGTCATAAAAAGTCAAGGTCGTTCTTGGTGTTAGGGGGATTCCAAGCAATTTCAAGGATTCCAATTGCTCTATCGTGTGCCTCTGAATCAGTCCAGATATTCACGAACGCCCAGAAGCTAGAGAACAGGTTCACGGTTTAATGCTTCTTTTTCAAACTCGATTTAGTGTTATCATGCATGTTTAATCCAATTCTATTGCATATTTATGTTCTTATGGATGTTTCAAAGCAATCTGAATGGTTTAATTGAAGAATGAATGCAGGGATAGGTTTATGCCATTGTTAGGGTTTAGAGCTTCCAAATTGGGGCTTTAGGATTTAGGCAAAAATTAGACAAAATTAGGGGCTCCATCGTGTTTGGGGGACCACCACGCATTGATTCATGGTTTTACTTTTGATTTATATTGCTTGTGTAGAGTTTTGTGATTTCATAGGTGTTATAGAGACAGATAAAATCGTCGCTATAGGTTGTTGCTACGGGCTTTGGCTGTAGGTATAGCCCTGGTTTGAATTTGGGTTCACCGAAGGAGAAAGGTGCGTGTCTCCATATGATTGGCCAGTTTGACTCTTGGCGCGTGTTTCTAGGTGTGCGTTGCTTTTTTCACATATTATTGTATGGTTGCGTTCAATTTGCAAACTAGGAAAATCGTCCAGATGGCAAACGCATCTTCTTGCAACCAAAGGGTCCAGGGTTCGATCCCTGGCCCTTGCCATATTATTTTTACTAAGCCTTGCTTCATAATTTCATGCGCTAGCAGTTAGATGGGCCACTATGTACCTTCAGGATCTAGCCATAGGATCATCACTCATTTAGATCTAACGCCCAGGACTAAATTCTCTATACCATGGACCATCAATACTACCACACTGAATCCAAATCTAAAATTATAATTATTTTGTTTTATTATTTTAACTAATTTAATAATTAAGTTCTAATTATTATTTATATTTATAATTTGATTTTTAAATTGAATTAATAATATAATAAATAATAAAATTTTATTTATTATTCGTTTCGATTAAATTTATTGATCGCGATGGGTAATAATCGATTATTTAATTAATTAAATATTAAATTCAAATAAGGTTTATTTTGCTAAAGGGTTTTAACCGATTCTATTGGTTACGATGATTAGCATATTTTTATCAATTTATTACTTATTTTAATCAAATCTATTGATTACGAGGAGTAACGATAATTAATAATCTAATTTAAAATACATTTACTTGCTAATGGTGATAATCGAATCTATCGATTAGAATAATTAGCAATTCTTTATTAAATTTGTTAATTATGGTGATCAAACCTATTGATCATCGCGATTAATAGAACATATTATAATCAGGGTTATACGCCATCTTAAAACACAATTTCTTTTACAAATTCAAAATTGCGATAAGGTAATTCAAAATACCTTACAAATTACGGATTTTCAAAACTGCGATAAGGTAATTCAAAATACCTTCAACACATTCATACTAATTCTAAGGCGTACAACCCTGCCCCGAACTACGTAGACTCTGATCCTCCATAAGGAGGTACGTAGGCACTTGGATAACCAAGGCGAGTCCCCTTCCCCAAAACCTCAATCAGGTTTAAATCTCACTTTTCACCTTATTCATTTTCTTAGCTATAAACCCTAAATCTTACCATAATACTCTTACAAACCTTAAATGCAAACCTTAGGAAAGGGTTAAGGGTGCCTAACACCTTCCCTTGACCTGATTATAATAACTTACCCAGAATTCTCTTAACTACGTAGGGTTTCCTATTCACCCTGGTAGAATAGGTGGCGACTCTAAATTTTAATTTTTAGAGAAGGTTGCTACAGTTTGACCAACAGTCCTTAGCAAAATGACCAAACTTATTACAGTTGTAACACTAAACCTTTCTGTTGTCACACTTCTCTTTTCCCTTCTGGTGTTTCTTCTTATCACAATTAGAGGCTTCTGACTTTTGAGAACCACCATGTCTCTTCTTGGCTTATGACCAAGAATGCTTCTGATTCTTCTTACTAGAAGACGTTTTAAAATCTTGTTCTACCTCTCTTTCATAGTTTTTCTCAGTCAGACGCAACTCTTGTGCCTCTAGACTACTCTGCAACTCTTCAATTCTCATGGTGTTGAGGTTCTTAGAATGTTCAATTGCTACAACAATTTAATCAAACTGAGGTGTTGTTGAATGCAGTATAGGGCAAGCAACAAAAGAAAGATTTGGAAATATTGATCCGGGAATTACCGTCCTCAGAGAAGGAGAGATGCCATTCAATAGTTTCTACGGTTTCGAGCTTGGGTTTGAATGAGCAGAATGTAAACAAAGATATAGACAGGAAAAGAATAAACACATTCTTAGAAGAGAAATAACTTATCAGGAATGTAAATATACCCACTCTTCACAAACATACACTTACCAACCTATTATACTCAACCTACGATACTCATCTATGTTATCATGTATCTCTCACATAAGCGTCCATCTCTGGAGCACAAACGAGATCATCTCACAACTAAGGTTATCTCTAACACGAAGTCGCGAGAACATCCGTATTCTCGCGTCGACGATCTCTCGCGCGCCGCTCAAACACGAAAGCATTAAGAACAGATACAAACGGTGAATGCTAGCTTTAAATCGATCTCTAGAGTTCAGAACCAACAGATAATCATCATAGATAAGGATTCAAGAAGTTTATCTCTAAAGCACCCCAAATCCCCAGCATAGAGCAAAAATCCAGGATAACATTGAAGGATAGAAAAACACTTGGAAAGGGGGGGTTTGAATAAGTGTAGCTTTAAAAACTTGACAGATAAAAATAAATTGCACAGTTATTTTTATCCTGGTTCGTTGTTAACTAAACTACTCCAGTCCACCCCCGCAGAGATGATTTACCTCAACTGAGGATTTAATCCACTAATCGCACGGATTACAATGGTTTTCCACTTAGTCAGCAACTAAGTCTTCTAGAGTCTTCTGATCACACACTGATCACTCCAGGAACAACTGCTTAGATACCCTCTAAGACTTTTATAGAGTCTACTGATCCACACGATCACTCTAGTTACAACTGCTTAGATAACCTCTAAGACTTCCTAGAGTATTCTGATCCACACGATCACTCTAGTTCCTTACAACTTAATGTAATCAATTCTAAGAGTATTACAAATGCTTCTTAAAAGCGATAATCACAAACTGTGATATTTCTCTTAATCGTTTAAGCTTAGTCTCACTAATATATTACAACAGCAATGTAGTGAGCTTTGATGAAGATGAAGATTCTGAGTTTTGATTTGAACAGCGTTTGAGCAAGTTTAATATGAGTTGTTTTGGTGCAGAATCGTTAACCTTGCTTCTCATCAGAACTTCATATTTATAGGCGTTTGGAGAAGATGACCGTTGAGTGCATTTAATGCTTTGCGTGTTCCGTACAGCATCGCATTTAATGTTATACGCTTTTGTCAACTACCTCGAGCCTTGTTCACGCTGTGTCTACTGACGTAGCCTTTAGTAGCTTTTAACGTTCCTTTTGTCAGTCAGCGTAGCTTGCCACTTGTACTTCCTTCTGATCTGATGTTTGTGAATACAACGTTTGAATATCATCAGAGTCAAACAGCTTGGTGCATAGCATCTTCTGATCTTCTGACCTTGAAGTGCTTCTGAGCGTGATACCATCAGTACTTCAGTGCTTCTGTTCTCTTGTTCTTCTGATGCTTCCATAGACCCATGTTCTGATTCTGCTTCGACCATCTTCTGATGTCTTGCCAGACCATGTTCTGATGTTGCATGCTGAACCAATTGAGACAAAGCTTCTGAGCGCTGAATTATGCGTACTCTATATATATTTCCTGAAAAGGAAATTGCATTGGATTAGAGTACCATATTATCTTAAGCAAAATTCATATTATTGTTATCATCAAAACTAAGATAATTGATCAGAACAAATCTTGTTCTAACAATCTCCCCCTTTTTGATGATGACAAAAACATATATAAATGATATGAATTTGCGATCAGAAAGAACAGACGGCAAAAGACAAATTACACAGCTATAGCATAAGCATATGAATATGTCTCCCCCTGAGATTAACAATCTCCCCCTGAGATAAATAATCTCCCCCTGAAATAAATACTCGAAGAACTTTAATAAAAGACTTCCCTGATTATTTCGGTAGAGACGATCATATAAGCTTCTTGTCTTCAGAGAATTCATAGCTTCTGACTTCTGCTTCCATTGGACAGCTTCAGAACTAGAATTTCTTTAGATCCCTAGAACACTCACAGCTTCTGATTCCTGCTTCCATCTAGGACAGCTTCAGAACTTGAATTTCTTTGATCTTCTGAACATTCACAGCTTCTGATTTCTGCTTCCATCTAGAACAGCTTCAGAACTTGAATTTCTTTGATCTTCTGAACATTCACAGCTTCTGATTTCTGCTTCCATTTAGGACAGCTTCAGAACTTGAGTTTTCTGGATCTTTAGAACATTCACAGCTTCTGATTTCTGCTTCCCTCGGATAGCTTCAGAGCTTTGAATTCCTACCAACATCACTTCATGCTAGATTTGTATCAGAACATTGTTGAATGTACCAGAGCATCATCTGAGCATCCCTACATCCTGAAATGTTACAGAACAAAAAACTAAACGACAAAAGTCAGCATGAACGAGTCAGAACATAAAATGTATATTAGAACACATGATATGTATCATAGCCATATAGGCTAAAATAATGTATCAGAGCAAATAGAATTTTGTCAGATCAAATAGACAAATATGGATCAAATTCTATTATCAGTGCTTCTGATCTCTGAAGCTTGACAGCACTAAGCTTGCTTCAGTTTCCATGGTTTTGCTTCTTGTGTTTGCTTTGAAGATTCTCTTCACTTCTTTATACCTGCAAAACACTTAAACCATATAGAACTTGCAGTTCTTGTTAGTAAATGTGTGGGAGCTTTACCCAGCAACTGATAGATTAATCAAATCATTTATCATTTATCTTCTCCCCCTTTTTGTCATATCATCAAAAAGCAAAAAAAGATTCAGAGATAAACAAACGAAACACACGGAGGAAGGAGATGATTTCATTGAAGTTTAAACAGCAGGTATGGAAGTACATGAAGACACGAAAGATCAGATGCACAAAGACAGATGCCTCACCATGAAAGCGCTATACTCAGCATTGAGTGAGCTTTGCTCATCCTGTCTTTTCTGAATTTCTTCCAGAGTCCTTGCAAGACGAGAAGATTCATCAGAAGAAGCTTCACCGCTTTCAACCACAGGAATAGCATGTTGATCTGCAGCTTCCATAGATAGATCATTTGCAGGGATTTCCTCAACAGGAACAGTTTTAGCAACATGATCTTCAGCATCTGCTTCTTGCATAGAAGCATCTCCATATTCTGCAGCAGGAATTTCCGAGTCTCCATTCTCAAGTGCCTGAAGAATGGCAGCTAGATTCCTGGGAGCAGAAGGACCTTCAACTTCTGGTGGGTCAACAACTTCTGGAATGACCAAGCTTGGGTCTTTCACAGACGGGTTTTCCCTCAGATAGTCAAAGAGAGTCTTGAAATCTCCGAGCAGAACAGGATAATCAGGAATAAAGATAACAATATCTCTGCATGGATTTGCTTCCATTTCAGCAGCCAGTCTTAATACTTCCAATTCATCCACAAAGGGCTTCTCCTCAGCAGCAACACAATTTCTGAGAGGATGGTAGTATATACCATTATCTTCCTCCAGAAGGTAACCAGGGTAACCAGGAGCAGCAGCCACTAGTCTTTTCTGTACTCCCATTGCTTCTACTTGAAAATCCTTGCGAAATCTTCTCCAGAGATTTCTTGTAGAAACATCATCCAGACCATTTAGGAATGCATCCTTCAGAAGGTCTAGACTGCTAATCACCTCATGTCTGAAAAGTTCCAGGTAGGTATAGGGTTCAGGTTCAGGCGGATTGAAGGTGAATTTGTAGTCAGGGTAGAGAAGACAGTAAGGTTTGGATTTTCTGGTAGGTAATGGATGGGATATAGAAGGTGGAGGTACGGTGGATGAGGAAGAAGGGATATCTGAGAGAATGATTGATGAGGATGGAATATCAGAAATGATAGATTGAGACGAGGATGGAGTGTTTGTAAAGGGAATTGGTGAGAAAGATTTATCAGAAGGGGTTGGGGGAAGAATACTTAAAGGTGTGGGGTTTAGAATGGGTGAGGAGAAGGATGATGGAGAAGGATTTGGTAAGGTGAAGTTTACTTTTGGTTCAGAAGGAGGTGATTGGGGAGAAGGTTTAGGGACAGAAGGAGGTGGAGTAAAAACCTTTCTGGAGATTTGTACAGAAGAAGAAGATCTTGTTCTGCGAAAGGAATCTCTGATCCTTTTATCTCTTCGTTCTTCAGAGTCCACCTTGTCAGGATCATAGGTGACCCTCAACTTCTTGGCTTTCTCAGCCTCATCTTCTTGGGCTTTTCTTTTTAGCCTAGCCTTTAGTTCCTTCTGATCCTTCTTCAGAAGATCAGCCTTGGACGGAAGTAATCTGCCACGGATCCAAGCAGGATCAATATCTGATTGCTTCCTAACACAATCTTCCAGGTAAGACTTGACAACCTGATGCAGTTCTTCTTGAAACAGGGAGGCAAAACCTTCAGCAACAACTCTTCTTGAGAGAATGTCAGGAAAACTTGGGCACACAGAAGGTACATTTTTAATGAGTTCTAGTCTGAACAGATCCACACCATTAAAAATGGGACCTTGAACTACTCCAAGCAAATGGGATGCATTGAGTTTACTGATGGAGTCCAGCACTTTGCTTTCAGTAAGAATGTCTGAAATCATTCTTCCAAACGGAATAGTCGTTCTTGGAAGATGAGGGTACTTCGCCCTTTCCTCTTCTCTTGACTCAAGGATTGAAGTCTTCAGATTCTCAAACAGAATGTGAGAGATGTTGATCTCAGTCTTTTTGCCAATGCAGAAAAGAGTGTGCTTGTGATCTGGACTGATGTAAGAGGAGGAGAGCATCCTTTTTCTGTGGTGAAGAGAACCCAGAATAATCTCAGCCCATACTCTATAAAATGGCCTCAAGGTGCCTGTGTTATTAGAGTCAATCCCAGAAGACTTAGAGATTTGTTTTTCAACTATTGACCAATCAACAGATGTATATCGAAAACCAGACCAACCTTCTTCATCATTCAGATTGTATAGCTTCCTGATCAGTTTTTCAGAGATAACTACTTCATGCCCTAGCACGAATGAAATGATGGCCGTTGGGGTAACCGTTGCATGTACCCAGAAATCCTTCACAAGATCAGGATAAATTGGACCAACCAATCTATTGAGATACTTGGACCATCCTTGCTCAAGGATTCTTGCATCACACTTAAAGCCATTCGCTTTAAGATTGTTGAAGTCCACAGCAGTTTCACATAAAACCTCCAAGTCCTTCGTGGGTATCAAGCAAGTTTTCAACGGAGCATATTCAAAATTTCGTAGAAGAATTTGTGAAGAAGTAAGTCTTTCTTTTGAGGAAGATGAACAGGAGGAAGAGTTCATGATGATAATGCTTTGAGATCAAATCAGAAAACTAGGGTTTAAAGAGAAATGCAACGAAGTGAATGCACAAAAGAGAGAGAAAGAGAGAAAAAGAGGGAATGAAGATGAAGCGGGTTATTTAAAAGATTTAAAAAGAAATCATTATGCATTTAATGAGAAATGACATTAGGAGAGAGAACACAGTAAATGAAATGATTTAATACAGTTACCTAGGTCGGCGTCTTTTCAACTGCACGCTTTGTACTAACCGTACAGACACGTGTTCACCATCAGATAATAGATGACAGCTGTAAATTTCAGAATAGACTTTACGCCTTCAGATTCTGATCACTGCTTCTGATCTGATCAAGTTTCTCTTCTGGAAACACTCCTTCTGAAGTGTGCTGATATAAATCTGAATGATCTTCTGATCCATTACTTCTGATATACACATCTTCTGGAGGTTCACTTCTTTGTTCTGCAGCTTCTGATACGACAAGATTGTATTTGCAGAAATTCTTAAGCTGCTTTGTTTCATCAGAAACAAGTTTATCATCAAACCAGATGTTTATTGATTCGTCCACAATCAATGTTTCAATTTTGTATATTCTGTAGCATTTAGAGCTTTTAAAATACTCAAGAACGAAACACCATTGCTTGAGAAACAAACAAGACAAATGATTTCAAGACTGATAAGCTATCTTTTCTGATCACCTTCAGACAAAGTTTCTTCAACAGATTTAAGTACCAGAACTTGGAAGACAGTCCTTCTTCCCTTCAAGTGTTGAGACCAACTTGAGTCTAGGAGACATGTCATGTTGACTTTTATCTTCTTTGTCACCAAGAGAATCTGCAAAAGAAATAGTCTTTTTCTTTGGTACCCACATTTTCTTGGGTCCTTTCTTGTTAGTTCTCCTCAAGTTCTGATTGAACTTGGGTTTAACATTGTAAGCAATAGGAGGAACAGCATGATAATTCTTAATGTGAGTTCCATGATATTTCCTAGGTTGTGTCACATGCTTTTTGGTGTGTGTTATGTGAAAACTTTGAGCATGTGAAGTGTGCCTAATATCATGGGAGTGGCCATACTTGAACTGATCATACAATGGCTTGTATGTGAATTTCATTTCATCAACAGGTTCAAGTTTGTATGGGGTTTCACCCTCGAAACCAATGCCAACTCTTTTGTTTCCAGACACAGCATATATCATAGAAGCTAGCTGACTTCTGCCAATACTTCTAGATAAGAACTTCCTGAAACTTAAATCATATTCTTTCAGAATATGGTTTAGACTAGGAGTGGATTTTTCTGAATCAGAAGGAGATCCAACATTATTGGATAATTTTAAAAGTTTTTCTTTTAATTCAGAATTCTCCAACTCAAGCTTCTTTGTTTCAAATTCAAATAGCTTTTTCAGCTTTTTGTATTTGAGACTGATTTGAGACTTGAGTTCCAGAAGTTCAGTTAGACCGGAAATTAACTCATCTCTAGTAAGTTCAGAAAATACCTCTTCAGAATCTGATTCTGATGTAGATTCTGATTCGTCATCTTCTGTCGCCATCAGCGCACAGTTAGCCTGCTCATCTTCAGAGTCTGAATCATTTTCTGACTCATCCCAGGTTGCCATAAGACTTTTCTTCTTATGAAACTTCTTCTTGGGATTTTCCTTCTGAAGATTTGGACATTCATTCTTGAAGTGTCCAGGCTCATTGCATTCATAGCACATGACCTTCTTCTTGTCAAATCTTCTTTCATCAGAAGATTCTCCACGTTCAAATTTCCTTGAACTTCTGAAGCCTCTGAACTTCCTTTGCTTGATCTTCCAGAGTTGATTTAGCCTTCTGGAGATCAAGGACAGTTCATCTTCTTCTTCAGATTCTGATTCTTCAGGATCTTCTTCTCTAGCCTGAAAAGCGTTAGTGCATTTCTTGATATTTGATTTTAATGCAATAGACTTACCTTTCTTTTGAGGCTCATTTGCGTCCAGCTCTATTTCATAACTTCTCAAGGCACTGATAAGCTCTTCCAGAGAAACTTCATTCAGATTCTTTGCAATCTTGAATGCAGTCACCATAGGACCCCATCTTCTGGGTAAGCTTCTGATGATCTTCTTTACATGATCAGCCTTGGTGTATCCCTTTTCAAGAACTCTCAATCCAGCAGTAAGAGTTTGAAATCTTGAAAACATCTTTTCAATGTCTTCATCATCCTCCATCTTGAAGGCTTCATACTTCTGGATTAAAGCTAGAGCTTTAGTCTCCTTGACTTGAGCATTTCCTTCATGAGTCATTTTCAAGGACTCATATATGTCATAGGCCGTTTCCCTGTTAGATATCTTCTCATACTCAGCATGAGAGATAGCATTCAGCAAAACAGTTCTGCATTTATGATGATTCCTGAAAAGCTTTTTCTGATCATCATTCATTTCTTGCCTTGTCAGCTTTACGCCTCTGGCATTTACTGGATGTTTGTAACCATCCATCAGAAGATCCCATAGATCACCATCTAGACCAAGAAAGTAACTTTCCAGTTTATCTTTCCAGTATTCAAAGTTTTCACCATCAAATACCGGCGGTCTGGTATAACCATTGTTACCGTTGTATTGCTCAGCAGAGCCAGATGTAGATACAGGTGTAGACTTTTCACTTTCATCAACCATCTTTTACTGAAGCGTTTTTCTCTTCCTGAATCTTTTCTAAACACGGTTAAGTGCTTGCACCTTAGAACCGGCGCTCTGATGCCAATTGAAGGATAGAAAAACACTTAGAAAGGGGGGGTTTGAATAAGTGTAGCTTTAAAAACTTGACAGATAAAAATAAATTGCACAGTTATTTTTATCCTGGTTCGTTGTTAACTAAACTACTCCAGTCCACCCCCGCAGAGATGATTTACCTCAACTGAGGATTTAATCCACTAATCGCACGGATTACAATGGTTTTCCACTTAGTCAGCAACTAAGTCTTCTAGAGTCTTCTGATCACACACTGATCACTCCAGGAACAACTGCTTAGATACCCTCTAAGACTTTTCTAGAGTCTACTGATCCACACGATCACTCTAGTTACAACTGCTTAGATAACCTCTAAGACTTCCTAGAGTATTCTGATCCACACGATCACTCTAGTTCCTTACAACTTAATGTAATCAATTCTAAGAGTATTACAAATGCTTCTTAAAAGCGATAATCACAAACTGTGATATTTCTCTTAATCGTTTAAGCTTAATCTCACTAATATATTACAACAGCAATGTAGTGAGCTTTGATGAAGATGAAGATTCTGAGTTTTGATTTGAACAGCGTTTGAGCAAGTTTAATATGAGTTGTTTTGGTGCAGAATCGTTAACCTTGCTTCTCATCAGAACTTCATATTTATAGGCGTTTGGAGAAGATGACCGTTGAGTGCATTTAATGCTTTGCGTGTTCCGTACAGCATCGCATTTAATGTTATACGCTTTTGTCAACTACCTCGAGCCTTGTTCACGCTGTGTCTACTGACGTAGCCTTTAGTAGCTTTTAACGTTCCTTTTGTCAGTCAGCGTAGCTTGCCACTTGTACTTCCTTCTGATCTGATGTTTGTGAATACAACGTTTGAATATCATCAGAGTCAAACAGCTTGGTGCATAGCATCTTCTGATCTTCTGACCTTGAAGTGCTTCTGAGCGTGATACCATCAGTACTTCAGTGCTTCTGTTCTCTTGTTCTTCTGATGCTTCCATAGACCCATGTTCTGATTCTGCTTCGACCATCTTCTGATGTCTTGCCAGACCATGTTCTGATGTTGCATGCTGAACCCTTTGAGACAAAGCTTCTGAGCGCTGAATTATGCGTACTCTATATATATTTCCTGAAAAGGAAATTGCATTGGATTAGAGTACCATATTATCTTAAGCAAAATTCATATTATTGTTATCATCAAAACTAAGATAATTGATCAGAACAAATCTTGTTCTAACAAACATCAACACAGATTCGTAAAGCAAGTTAAATATAACGTTATAATCGGTAAATATACATAAGATTCAAGTAAATATACAAACAAAACCCAACCAAAGAGAAATACACAAAGAAGAAGAGAAATGAACCGAAAATCTCCCGGTTTGTCAGCTCCGTTCGACGCTCAATCCACCCCCGATCATCCTTATGCAACCTCTGAAGTTGTTTTCTAAGCTAATTTTGATCTAAAAATGAAGTTGATGGTGCTGGGACTCAAAAATACCCAACCCATAACCTAAAAATGTGATTGTGGCCCCTTTTAACAAGCTGTTGTCTTAGCAGGTCCGCTTAGCGGACCCCCTCCGCTCAGCGGACTCAAAATTGCATCCAGGCGCTGATTTGCTCCGCTGGAGCTCCGCTCAGCGGACCCCCTCCGCTTAGCGGAGTCTGCTAAAAACCAGATTTTGTTTTCGCCATAACTCGAGAACCGTAACTCCGAATTGCGCCCGGTTCGAAGCGTTGGAAAGCTTATTCAATTCTCTATCCAATAATGAATGAATGGAAACCAAAATGATGATTTTTTTCATCCTTATTTTCATCCTTATTCTTTGATGAATTGGTAGAATTTGGATTCTTGAAGCTTAGCCTTTGGTCTTTATTACTCAATGCTCCAAAGATGCATGAATACCTATAAAATGAATGGAAAACTATTAATTGGTATAAAAATGAATCAAAAACACAAGTATGCACATATTTACACAAAAATTAGGATTTTATTACAAAAATCATAAGAATAGAATCGATAAGTGCCACAAATATATACTCAAAATATCGACATTTTGGCACTTATCAAACTCTCCCTAACTTGAAACTTTGTTTGTCCTCAAACAATGTCAAATAAATCAAAGAATCAAAAGTAATAAACCAAAGAATTGTGAATCAACAAGTTTTGAAAACCAAAAACAAATGTATGGCTCAATACAATAACGTATAAACAAAGTAAATACTTACCACTATAATACAACGACAACATGTAAATGAAACTAATCCTAAGCACAAAAAGCATACAAAACATTCTAACACAATACATGCTATCTCATGAATCACACATAGCAAAATTTCATCAATGGATGAAGAACACACAGAGGTGAGGGACTTTTAACACTCATCCAACAATCTTGCAAACAAAAGATTAAATTATGCATTCATCCAAAAATCACATTGAAGATATAAAAGCAAGAATCACAAGGGCTTTTCAAGGTTGTAATATGGCTTGGTTAACAAACAAGGGATATGTCCTAAGGCTAATCGAAACAAAAACTTTCCTAAATCTAAGGGAGTGATCAATCCACCAAAGATTCAAACAACAAAATCTCGATTAAACTTATTCCATAACCACAAGTTTCTCAAACCAATCATAATACTTATTAGCACAATTATTCACTTCTCTTTTCTTTTTCAAAACTTTTTCACTTTTTTTCTTTCTTTTTCTTTTCTTTTCACATTTTTTTCTTTTCTTTTTTTCTTTCTTTTCAACCTCATAGAAACAACCAAATAAGTAGCAACCATTTCTCTCCCCAACTTGAATTCAACCACACCATCATGTGAATACTTCCTACTTTCTAAGGCAAGGTAAAAATTCATAACAAAAATCATGGTTGAGGGTTCAAGAAAACAAAGAATCAATCATCCATGCAAAAATGAGAATTAAACACTCAAAGATAAGCATTTACAAAAACAACATGGACAATGACAAAAAGGCTCAAAAGGGGTAACAAATGATCACACACTCACAAGGTGAATTGACTATTTGGTTTTGGTAGTTGTGCTCAAAATGAAACAAAATGCCTTGATCCTTTTCATGCTTTCACAAAATCAACATAAACAAAAGATTAAGCATAATAAAATCTAGTTAAAACAAAGACTGTGGCCTCCAGCATATATAAACAATGGAAAGCTTCCTCACATTTATGGTTTGGGAACTAAAGTGATTCAATCAATAAGCAAGTAATGCAAAAGAATGAATGGTATGGTAATTGTACAAATGAAAAGTTTCCTAAACATGTTATGCTATAGAAAGCGATAAATGAGTACCTTGAATGATACGACTTCAAAAATAATATCCTACCATACATCCGCAAGTTGAAACACTCAAGCTTTGGAAAATCACCTCAAAAATCTCCGTATCACCGAACAAAATTTGCATACAAACAATTACAAAAGAATTAGAAAAACAAAACTATTATACACTACTAATTAGCCTTGGTGAAAGTGGGAAAAATGAGTGAACCAGGTGGAATGGGAACCCCACTGGTACAGAGCAGAAAAACAAAATTCTGCTATGCTCGCTTAGCGGGCACATCAGAACTCAAAAAAATTAGAATTTCACCAGTTGTTCCAATCACACACCACTTCACCTAAATTCCTCTTAAACATAAAAATAAACAAAACTTTACAACCGTTGGGGTGCCTCCCAACAAGCGCTTGTTTTACGTCGTTAGCTCGACGCCTTTATTGTTTCGGTGTTTGGAAAGTAACCTCCTCTCGTCATGCCATGGTGACGTCTCACCGCACAAGCATAAAGAAAGTGTCCTAACCAACCACTTAACAAACGTTACAGTACAAATATATACAACGATTATACGAACATAAAGGAAAACACAAGTATACAAATATGTACATGAACAAACACATATATACAAACATGAAACACTTATACTATTAACATACACAAAGAGAAAAGTTAGTGAATGTTGGATTCACAAGTTAAAAAGTGAAGATTTGTTATTAAAGAGCTCATCTGAGATCAACATGTTTCACCAACATTCACCAATAAAAGTATACTTATATGTAACATATACAAGTAAAACTATATGGTGAACATAAACAGGTGAACATGTACAAGTAAGTATATATACAAGTGAAATTATACAAGTAAACATATACAATATATACGATATATACAAAGCTCAATACCACGGAAACTATTGCGATGCAATCAAAACCATCCCCGGCAACGGCGCCATTTTGTTGAATGCAGTATAGGGCAAGCAACAAAAGAAAGATTTGGAAATATTGATCCGGGAATTACCGTCCTCAGAGATGGAGAGATGCCATTCAACAGTTTCTACGGTTTCGAGCTTGGGTTTGAATGAGCAAAATGTAAACAAAGATATAGACAGGAAAAGAATAAACACATTCTTAGAAGAGAAATAACTTATCAAGAATGTAAATATACCCACTCTTCACAAACATACACTTACCAACCTATTATACTCAACCTACGATACTCATCTATGTTATCACGTATCTCTCACATAAGCGTCCATCTCTAGAGCACAAACGAGATCATCTCACAACTAAGGTTATCTCTAACGCGAAGTCGCGAGAACATCTGTATCCTCGCGTCGACGATCTCTCGCGCGCCGCTCAAACACGAAAGCATTAAGAACAAATACAAACGGTGAATGCTAGCTCTAAATCTATCTCTAGAGTTCAGAACCAAAAGATAATCATCCTAGATAAGGATTCAAAAAGTTTATCTCTAAAGCACCCCAAATCCCCAGCATAGAGCAAAAATCCAGGATAACATCAACACAGATTCGTAAAGCAAGTTAAATATAACATTATAATCGGTAAATATACATAAGATTCAAGTAAATATACAAACAAAACCCAACCA
The DNA here is from genome assembly GCF_029867415.1 of Vicia villosa. Lineage (NCBI taxonomy): Eukaryota > Viridiplantae > Streptophyta > Magnoliopsida > Fabales > Fabaceae > Vicia > Vicia villosa. Next base: position 24,975 of record NW_026706064.1, read on the forward strand.
AAGAGAAATACACAAAGAAGAGAAATGAACCAAAAATCTCCCGGTTTGTCAGCTCCGTTCGACGCTCAATCCACCCCCGATCATCCTTATGCAACCTCCGAAGTTGTTTTCTAAGCTAATTTTGATCTAAGAATGAAGTTGATGGTGTTGGGACTCAAAAATACCCAACCCATAACCTAAAAATGTGATTGTGGCCCCTTTTAACGAGCTGTTGTCTTAGCAGGTCCGCTTAGCGGACCCCCTCCGCTCAGCGGACTCAAAATTGCATCCAGACGCTGATTTGCTCCGCTGGAGCTCCGCTCAGCGGACCCCCTCCGCTTAGCGGAGTCTGCTAAAAACCAGATTTTGTTTTCGCCATAACTCGAGAACCGTAACTCCGAATTGCGCCCGGTTCGAAGCGTTGGAAAGCTTATTCAATTCTCTATCCAATAATGAATGAATGGAAACCAAAATGATGATTTTGGTCATCCTTATTTTGATCCTTATTCTTTGATGAATTGGTAGAATTTTCATTCTTGAAGCTTAGCCTTTGGTCTTTATTACTCAATGCTCCAAAGATGCATGAATACCTATAAAATGAATGGAAAACTATTAATTGGTATAAAAATGAATCAAAAACACAAGTATGCACATATTTACACAAAAATTAGGATTTTATTACAAAAATCATAAGAATAGAATCGATAAGTGCCACAAATATATACTCAAAATATCGACATTTTGGCACTTATCAGGTGTAAGGGATCTGAGTACCTTTACAATAATAACTTGTTCAGAGAGTGTTTCTCCACACGTCTTCATCTCATTGGTGACCACAATCACTTTGGCGATGTAATATGGTACCTTCTTATTGTTCTTCATATTGAGATTCTAATACTGCTTACGTAGACTCTGAAGCTTCACTTTTTTCACTGATGTTTCACTATCGTAGCATCGTACCAGTGTGTCCCGCGCAACCTTCGCCGTCATTGAATCAATGATCTTCTCAAACACATTTGTATCCCTTGTGATTATACTAGTGTTACCTTACACACACTCTTTAATGCTTCTTCACCTACATCTCTCGCCTATCACTATTTATGACCATGTGATTTTTCTGTTTCATGAAATTTTCGTGAGAGAAACTTCAATTCTTACTTTGAGACGATACCATCTTGAAAATCACAAAGGTGAAGTTCATATTGTATCTATTTTTCTTGAGATACATATTCTCGACATTTAACTTCATTAAGAACTTGAAAACCTCAACCCTTAATATTGAATAGTCAACATTATCACATAGTGTTGCAAAAACATCTAAATCATCGACAAATTGTTACCCATTGAATGTTATATTAATGTTAGATTGGGTTCACTACTAGAAAATTCATTTTTAGCGACCGAATTAGAGACTAACAAAGCTTAAAAACCGGTCACTATAATGTTTAGTGACTGATTTAGTATATATATATACACACACACACACACACTAGTACTTGAACCCATGTGATGCACGTGAAGTTAATTGTTTTAATGAGTGATTAAAAATTGAAATAAAGTATATAATAAAAAAATAAAAATAAAATCGTGGTAGATACCAATAAATATTGAAATAAAAAAATACATCGTCATAAATATCAATGTGTGTGTACAATTTTCCTATCCCAAATTCTAAAAGATTTCTTTGTAAAGTACATTATAAGTTTTGGTGAAGACATGTTTATTATCATCGCATATAAGCATCTTTAATTCAGACATGAAGTAACGCGTGAAACAACAACATATATACCAACATTTTGAGAGATTGCCCTTGAGTCTTATTGATAGTCACCACTAAAAAGATAATAATAGAAAATTGGTTGCATTGAAATACGAATGAAATTGCATGGTTAGATAAAATACAATGTTGGGATAAAAACCATTTGTCCAAAACTATTTTGTAATATCTCATTTCCCTCAAGCACATAATTCCGGATGTGGATAGTTTTAAGTCAAGTATCACTACTATTTACTGTGGCTTGGGGTAACAACTACATATTATTGCTTAGCAACATTAGTTGAAAACCAATTTTGAGTTTTAACTCATGATCTGATAGTCATAAAATGATGTTACAAAATTCAGAAGTATGGATATCATTATAAATATTATTATCTTCACCTAGTGAACATGAATTATCAACACTTAAGTATGTCTTTTCTTAACTCGAAATTAGCGACATAACATAATTGTTTAATATATCAACATATCATTTGTAGGTGCTTAGTTGCCCGATTCTGAATAAAAGTTGGATCATCCATTTTCTCTCTAAAATTGATGGATATAATGTGGTATCAACAACTGAAACAATATGATCACCTGAATCCTCGATCAAAAGGTCATGTGGTATTTTAATTTTAGTTCGCCATCATTATTTTCTCCAAGTTTTTCATCTCCGTCTTTTAAAATTCAATTTGAAAATTCTTTTAATTCATTGACATAAGAACACGAAGATGTAGGTTTGAGACTCTCTTTTTTTGTCAAAGTTAAAGCTAACAAAATTTGCCGAAACTCAAAGGTAGAGTAAGTTGATGGTACAAAGTACAATATTTAGTCTTGTAGCATTTAGAATGACAGGAAAAATTTCTCTGAAATCACTGTTTAAGACGACAATTTTTCCTCCAAAAGGAAGATTCAAATTTCTCGAAAGGAATAAATATGTTTAGAGACCCTCTAAAGTTAGACATTTTCACTTTTTCGTTCCTCTAAAAAATTTCGTTAAAGAATCCTCCCTCTAAAGTAAGGAATTTTAACTTTTTGTCCCTCCTACAATTTAGAGACGGTTTTTACAATTTAGCGACTGAATTAGCCACTATTATTAGCGATGATTTACTACTTAACGACTCAATTAGCGACAGTTTTATTAGGAGAGGCGGAAAGTTAAAATTTTTAACTTTAGAGAGACAATTCTTTAAAGAAATATTTTAGAGGGACGAAAAGTAAAAAATGCCTAACTTTATAGGAACTTTAAATATATTTAACCCTTATGAAATAAAGACTCTAAATATATCCGTAAAATACTCGTCAACAACTTTAAATAAATGCTTATAAACTATTGGAGTTTCTTATATAAAAAATAAATAAAAATAAAGTAAATAAATATGGCTATTTATGCAAGAAAGTTAGGATAAATGTTTTATTTTTTTAAAATATAATTTATTAATTAAAACAAATAATTAATTAATTAATTAATTAAAAATTAAAATAAAGCAACCTAAAACACATGATTTCAAATATTGTATTATAAATATAACAAATAGAAAAATTTCAAATACCTAATCCAACACCACTTAAAGAAAAGTGTTGCAAATAATAGGAAAAAATATTAATTAAGTAAAAAGAGTATTTATTAAATAAAAGACAAATAATAATAATAATAATAATAATAATAATATAATAATAATAATAATATAAATAACAAATTAGTTAACAAATATTTTTAAAAATTAATTAATTTAGTGAATAAATATAAAAAATGATAGTTAGTGGGATAAATAATAATGTTTATTCAAAATTACAACAAAAAATAATAATGGAATAATCCTTAAAAAATAATATGATTTTATATAATAATGTAGTATATTATTTTTTAAACTTTTTAAAAATATTAACTTGAAACCTTTCAAAACCTTCTCCACCAAAATCCTCCAAAAATCAACTCGCACTTATACACAATGCGAATAATGAAAATTCATGTATTATTTCATTTTTATTTTTATTTAATTAATTATTTAAAATTTATGTGGTGGGATATAGGAACCATGATTTTCTATATTTTAATTTTTATTTAATTAATTGAAATAAAATTAATGAAGAGTACTAATTGGATGAGTGATTTGTTTTTAATTTTTTTTTAAATACACGTGGAATTCTGTAATATTTTTATTTACTACTTTTTTTATATATTATTAATTTTTATAACGTTTTTGTAAAAAAATTTATGGCTTAATTGCACTTTTGGTCCCCCTATTATTCATTTTTTTTAGTTTTGGTCCCCCTATTTTAAAATCCGAAATTTTAGTCCCTATATTTTAGTTTTTTGAGGATTTTGGTCCCCTGCAAATTTGAAGACAATTTTAAATGAAATGATGCTCACATTAATGACGTGTCAATGTCAATTCAGCAGTGATATGTTCAAAAAAAACTATTTTTATTTAAGATTTATGTTAAACATGTCATCAATGTGAGGTTTATTTCATTAAAAATTGTCTTCGGATTTGCAGGGGGACCAAGATCCTCTAAAAACTAAAATAGAGGGACTAAAATTCCGGATTTTAAAATAGGGGGACCAAAACTCAAAAAAAAAGAATAATAAGGGGACCAAAACTGCAATTAAGCCAAAATATAAATATATGGATTTAGGTTCGTGTCCATGCAAGAATTGCTCTCCTCGGAAAATACTTAGATGGACACAGCTATAACACCTGGATTTACACACAACCAATCATATTTTTTTATTAATTAAATAATAAAACTAAAATTATCTCTCTCCTCCATTATCACAACCACCTTCCATGTTGGCAATTAAAAACGAAATTAAAATTTAAACAAATTAAAATTCTCTCTCTTCGTATTGGTTGTGCCTAAATATATGGATTTAGGTTCGTGTCCATGCAAGAATTGCTCTCCTCGGAAAATACTTAGATGGACACAGCTATAACACCTGGATTTACACACAACCAATCATATTTTTTTATTAATTAAATAATAAAACTAAAATTATCTCTCTCCTCCATTATCACAACCACCTTCCATGTTGGCAATTAAAAACGAAATTAAAATTTAAACAAATTAAAATTCTCTCTCTTCTTATTGGTTGTGCCTAAATATATGGATTTAGGTTCGTGTCCATGCAAGAATTGCTCCCCTTCCTCCCTCGCTGCAAATATGTTTGAGAAGCAAAGTTAATATGTTTTTCTCAGAAAGGAAACCCTAACGAAGAAACCTTCATTTCAATCCTTTGAGGTAATCACTCTAACTCACAATCTTGAATTCTTATTCTCCTCCTCCTTCTTAGTCTTTGTTCTAGTTTGACTCAACATGCCTAGAGTTTAAATTTTCTTTTTTGAAAACTCAATTCTTGGGTCAATGTCATATTCTTACAAAATTGTAGCAGTATTAGTTTATATGAACCCAAAACTAGAACCTTAGATGTTTTTTTTAATGATTGTTTTTTGCTTGATAAACAATGTTTTGTTTATGTTTGTTTTGTTTATATTGTGCTAGATGTCTAAATGCATTTTGTTTATCTAGTGTTTTGTGTTCTAATGCTTCACTTCAGGACTTGTTGAGGTACACCTCTATTTACCGATAAAGCTTGTGAGCCACAACTAGAAATATGCTAACTATTTTCACGGATTACAATCTTATTGTTTTGTTTTGTCTATTTGTCTTTGTCATGATGAATCCCAAAGTTTGTATCGATTGCAACTCATTTTTCTGTATTACTTTGACAGTTCATCCGCAACCGTTGCCCGTCGAAGATACTGTTTGCTCCTTCGCATCTTCTTTAGGAGATACTTTTTGCTGTTCTTTATTGCTTTTTTCCTGCACATGGTCGATTCCTACCGTGCCTTCGACTTCACCGCCTCAGTCTGATCATTTGGCTTCTTCACAATTTGGTGAGTGATAACGAAATTTGTATGTCACTTTTCGGCAGGGCTGTTCAAAGTAAACTCATTCACAACTTCCATTCTGTCTATTCCTTAAACGATTTTTCGTTTTTTTTTTCACTACTTTGATTTGGCGTTTTGATTCGGCGCTTCGATTTGGAGCTTTGATTCGGAGTTTCGATTCGACGCTTTGATTCATAGCTTTGATTTACCCCATTATATGCTTTATTCTTAAGAAAAGTTGTTTACCGAGGTTCAAGTGGCTCCACTTATATGCATTTCACATTTGGATTTGACTAGTTCCAAGATTGACTTCTCCTATGTTACTCATTTTTGTTTGCTTCCAGAATATTATTTTCACATACATTTTGAGATATTTAGGCTTATTTGACTTGGACACATTACCTCATAATATTTATTATAGATTTTTTAATTGTGCAATGTTAAATGGGATATCATCCCTATTTCAAGTCAGGATCTATAATAAAACTCAAATTTTGAACTCCAAGGAGCTTGCATGTGACGGGAGTGCATGAACATGGAAAGTGGATCATGTGTCTGGAAGATGACAAGCAGTTCTATTTATAAATAACCAGTAAGATCTTTTTTGATCTAGTACATGTGTGTGAGTTGATCAAGGATTTCAACACATGTTAACATATGTTTAAACGTGTGGTGTGATTCATGTTCCTCCAACAGAGACATGCCTAACAATATTGCACACGTGAAAATGGTTATGTTTATGATTAAAACACGTTTAGGTGAAACATTTGCATTGAAAATGTTTTAATAATGCTAATGAGTTGGAAATATTCCTTGGAGGAGACACAGCTCTAACATAAATGAAATAGTGTCTCAATCCAAATCTGGATTAGTTGGCCTCATTGATATGTGATTAAGATGAGATTCCTTATGTCTCCTAACAACTTTGATATAAATTGAGAAGATGCCAATGGAAAAATACAGATCCATAACTCAATTCAATATTCAAACAAAGGCTTCTCTTTTTCTTCTCTTTAGCAGAAAATAAAAATGGCAGTATCTCCTATGAATACAAAATCCAATTTCCATGGCCGCTCAATCAGCTTGCCATCTAGACCACACCCCCTCATTCTTAAATGCAGTCAACATTTGGAAACCTTACTAAGCTCTTCCGATGAAACCTCCTCCTCATCGTCACTTTTCCATAAGATTGATGGCTGCGAGATTTGATTGAGTGTGTTGAAAATTTGATTCAGCTTCCACTAATACAAGATGCACTTCTACATGATAAGCATCAAGAAAATTGGGTAAATAACCTATTGGATGGATCCTTAAGGCTATTAGATGTGTGTTGTGCTGCCAAAGATGCTGTAATTCATACTAAAGAATGCACAAGGGAACTTCAATCCATCATAAGAAGAAGAGGAGGCGGAGCGGAGGTCACTGCAGAGGCTAAGAAATTCTTGACATCTAGAAAGGTTGTGAAAAAGGCCATCTCCAAAGCATTGACAAATTTGAACGGAAATACCAAAAGTTGCAATATGTTATCTACAAACGAAGACCATCAAACACTGACTTTGATTAAATTATTACAAGATGTTGAAGTAGCTACACTATCTACATTTCAAAGAATCCTGCAATTTATCTCAGGGACTATACAATCAAAGTCAAACAGATGGGGTTCCATTTCCAAGCTAATTCAGTCCAACAGAGTTGCTTGTTCACAATTGACAGATGAAAGTGAATTTGCTCAAGTGGATGTAGCATTGCAGTCTTTCCTATTTACCAAAACAAGAAAAGTTGAAGGCATCGATGATTTGCAAAGCCACTTAGAGATAACTGAGTCATGCATTCAAGACCTTGAAGAAGGGCTTGAGTTTCTGTTTAGGCGTCTTATTAAAATCAGAGTCTCACTTCTAAATATCCTCAACAATTAGTAGAACTTCTATGGGACTCAATTTTGTAGTGATATAGATACACTTGTACATGGAAATTATATGTGTAAATGTATAGAAATAATAAAGTGATACTTTTTATTAATTTCCTATTGCAATATCTTCTTATACCTGATGATTATTTACTAACTTTAGATCAATTAATCATGACAATAGCTTTAGGATTTTCTTTGTTTTGGACTTGCACTGATGGATGCTATTTTGGTTTTCAAGTGGAAGTCTAAGTTCCTAAAGAAATTATGGTTTCTAAGTTTCAGTAGAATGTATGCTCAACAGAAATATTAGAGAATTTCTTTAGCCACCTCCCTATGGGGGTCACCCCCAGCGAAAACTCCAAAATACCCCTGCTTCGGAAATGAACTTCCGAAGCGCTTTTTTTTTTTGAAAAAATTGTCTTATTTCGGAAGTTCATTTCCGAAAACATCATTTCGGAAGTGCACTTCCGAAATACTGCGATTTCTGCAGATTTATCAAAACACTCCCCCTCCCCCAATCATTTACCCTAAATCAAAACAAAAAGTGGCAAAGGCGAAAATTTGCGCAAACAGAATTTTAAAGCTGCATCAAGGCTCCAATCACACTGCTAAACAACATTCGAAAGCCCTCAATCCTAACACTTTGTAAGTTTTGAAATTTTTAGATCTATTATTCAAATGCATGTTATTTAGTGTTTTAATTGCATAAATGATATATAGTTAGGTTGTTAGTAGTATTTAGGTTGTTTAGAAGTATTTTGTTTTGGTTTGAAGTTTGGTTTAGGGGTCTGCCATGGAAGTTGCAGAAAACTGCATCGCAGGGGTGTTTCGGAAGTTCATTTCCGAAAACATGTTGAAAGTATTTGTGGGTAAATATTTTCGGTAATATATCGTATCCACAGGGATTGGTTAATATCACTGCCGTTCTATAGTTGTTTATTTTGAGTTAGGAAAATTGAGTTGGTTTGTTTTATGATTCTAATAATATCAAAAGTAAACAATAAATTAAAAGCGAGTAATGAACTGTTGTTAACGATTATAGAGAAATATGTTGAACCTTAGGGTTCATCAACCTACTCCTATACAATTATTACTTTATTCACAATTGAACAATCTTTTAAATCATTATCTTCACTTATCCTCAAATAAGATTCCATGTCTGCAAATCAAATTAGATAACTTTTACCGGTATGAGATTCGATCTCTCCAAATATCAATAACGATAATAGTAATTAAGAACGATAATTATGAAAACCCAATTACAATTCCATCTCTGCAAATTGCAATTGAATCAATATAGTAACCTAGGGCAAAAGTTAAATCCTTTCTTTCGATCAAAGATTCAACGATAATTTAAGAATAAAAACAAGATTTCTTATTGATAATGAATTCAAATAATTGTTCACAGGAATTAATTAATGGTATTGTATATTCATAGGTTAACTACTACCTTAGATTCAACAAGAGGGGTTTAGCTCTCCATAGACATGAAGAACACACAAAGATTAATGGAAGAATTCATCTTCATCAAAGGAATGTCTTCGCTTGATAGAGAATTGGTCTTCAATTGATGATTGTGGCTGAACCTTCAGATTGTTCTCCTAATTTCGCTCTCCACAAATTTCTTTTTCTCTTGGAAGCTAGGGCTTTTAAATAGAAGTTTTGGGCTTTTAACGCCGAGGCCGCGGCGCGGCATCGGACTGGCGCGGCGCGCTTCAAAACAGAGATATTTTCGCGGCGCGCTCTAGAAAGTCTCGCGGCGCGCTCTAGAAAGTCTCGCGGCGCGCCCTTTGCAAAATTCATCTTTTTCTTCTGCCTTTGGGACTTCCAGCTCTCTTTCCTCCTCATGTTCTTCTCAAGCTTCAATTCAGCTCTAAACCTGCAACAATAACACCCACAAGTGATACGATTTGCTTTACGCACGAACTAAACTTGTTCAGTTCAATTCTTAATAAAAACCTATGGATTTATCACAATTTGCATTAGTTTAGAGAAGAAATCACTTATATTAACACATGAATTTACCATTAATTTACTCCTAACAAACTCTCCCCAACTTAGAGTTTTGTTTGTCCCTAAACAAAATTACTTACCTCCAGCAAAGTCTATCGACAATCAAGCAACAAGTTTTTTTCAAAAAGTTTTTCTCAAGTGGTTCAATCCAGTAACTAAGTCAAATACTCCTCTTCTGCCTGCAGACTTAGAATATACACATGAAACAAACTTTGAAAGCAAATTACCTCCAGAAGTTCAAAACACTACACAATTGTAATTGAATCAGCACTAATCACTCTCATCAACAAGTATGATGAATAAAAGAGGGGTTAAACACTCATCCAAACAATTAAATCAACAAAGATCCATATCATACGTTCACCAAATTGCTAGCATCAAGTACTGTGGAATCTGAGAATCAGAAGGTCTTTCTATGGTTGTAATGTGGTTTAGATTCAAAGAAAAGAAGATAATCAAGGGTTGTTCCTACTCTAGGGACGCATCCAATTCATAACTTATTTCTTTTTCTCTAAAACTCTAATTCTTTTACCTGTCCATCTTTTCTTTCATTCATTCGTAGCTTGATTCTTCTTTTTCACTTTTTTTTCAACAATCGTTATATTCAAACGTTGTTACTTCTCTTTTTTTTTTTTCAAGCTACGACTTTTTTTTTTATCTTTCACCGATTACCATAAGTACTTACTCTTCTTTTGAATGTGACTCTCCCCAACTTGGAGATCAACCTGTATTCAGATTAGATGAATGCTCCCCTACTTTCTAAAAAGGGTCAAAGAGAAAACACATCACCAAATTTTATGGTTGATGATCCAGAACAAAACTCTTTATTGAGATCAAAACTCACCAGGTATTTTCCTTGGTGCATATTATGATGCTTATCTTGACCTCAGGCTCAAAGAATGGTTAGCAAAAGATCACACTCTCACAGAAGAAATTAAGTTGCATGTTTAGAATAGGCTAAAAGAACTCTCAGATTCAACAATTGCCTAAATCATTTTCCCAGATTTCCACAGACGATGCAACACCCGGTTTAGCATGATACAAACACGTCAAAATAATTGATGGTCTCCTGCATATAGTAAACAATGGAAAGCTTTCCTCACAATGGTTAAGGCTAAACCAATCCAATACAATAGTGTACCATAAAGAACTTCTGTTAAGAATTTACTAACAACCTAAATTTCATGCACACATTAGGAGTTTGAGTTCAAAAATTCATACCTGCTTTGTCACTTTATTGAAAAAGAAAGTGAAAACTGAAGAAAAAAAATTGAACATTCACTTACTACCACTTTCATACATGTTGCTTCATTGTTGATACTTCGCTTGAGATTCTCGTTTTGTTATGGGACTACTTACTCTAACTGGGAGCAAATAACAAACATAAAAGCATAAAATTGAAGAATGCAAAAGAGTAAATCCACCCCCAAACTTGAACTAAACATTGACCTCAATGTTTCAGAACAAGCCCGAGAGGGTTGACTCACAAGGGGTATTGCCATATCAATTGATTCTTCCTAGCTTTCACCAGAAAGGTCCCCTTATTATTTCCTGAAAAAATAAAAATAAACAAAACAAAATAAAACATTAGAAGTGTGGGTTACCTCCCACGAAGTGCCTCGTTTAACGTCACATAGCTTGACGGTTCATGGTTGAATCATCAACCATTGTCTCTTTTCCTTGGTACTTTTCTTACCAATGTGAAACCCCAAAAGTATTTAAAGTTTGCATGTTTGGTTTCTTCATCCTTAATTCTTATCACTTCAACTCGCAATCTCTCTTCCTTCATTTGTTTTTTCCTCTCCTCAAGAGAGATAACCTCCTTATCCGTTAATTTCTTCGTCGGTGAGAACCTATCCTTGATGAATTTGACAAATTTTGGCTTTAACTTTAAACCTTCTAAAGATGGGATGGTGATTTGCAAACGGCTAAACATTTTCATTGGCCGGAAGTAATGACTCTCATTCCCTTCTTTATTAGGAACCTGTAGAGGAAGTAATTCCAATGAGAGTTTATGATCCTTTGCATTACTACCCTTCTTCAACTCTAAGCCCACCATATTCTCTTTTGAAAAAGTTTCAACTTTTGAAGTTTCTAACTCATTCACGACTTCTTTGATTATATCCTCCTTTTTTGTTCCTTCGACAAACACATCATCTCCTTTTTTTGGAGGTCTTGGATAAGGTAGCTTTATTGAGAGCTCATAATCACTTTCTATATTTTTCTTGATGTTTACATGCTCTATATTATCCTTTTCAACAACATCTTCCTTGTCATCATCATTGTTTTCAACTTCCTCATTAATCACTTTTACACTCCTTATAGAAGTAGCATTGCAGGTTTCTACACAAGTCATAGGGTTTTGAAAAGTTGAGACTTGACTTACGTTTTGCTCGGTGAAGAATTTGGTAAGTTGAATATCTTGCGTTTCCCGGTTTTGTTGAATGGTTAAAGAGAATTGCATGAATTGATTCATGGTTTCCTCTAACTCAGTGGGTCCTCTTTGATAACCTTGATTATAGTGTGAAAGCCCTTGTTGTTGGTATTCATGGTTAGCCATCTGATACTCCATCGCATCTTCCGGTATGCCCCATCCGATATCATGAAACTCACTAACCTGAGGTGTGAACTGTGACACACTTTGAAAGAGATACTCCATTTGTTGAAAAAGGATCTCGTTTTGAGCATGAATCGCGTCATTTGTATTTGGGTCAAACATTTTGTCAAACAAACATCTACAAAACTAGCAAACAAGTGAAATAACAAGAAAAAAAAATTATGCAAAAATCAAAATTAAAAGACTATTGCAATAACAAAATCTAAAATAATGTAATTAACTAAAAATCTAAAATAAAGGAGCTAAACTAAAAAAAATCTAAAATAGAGTAACTAACTAAAAATCTAAAATTAAGAAACTAAACTAAAAATCTAAAATTTAGTAACTAAACAAAAAATCTAAAATTAAGTAAATAACTAAAAATCTAAAATTAAGTAAATAACTCAAAATAATATGACTATTGCAATGCGTGCAATATTGACACCAATCCCCGGCAACGGCGCCAATTTGTTGAAAGTATTTGTGGGTAAATATTTTCGGTAATATATCGTATCCACAGGGATTGGTTAATATCACTGTCGTTCTATAGTTGTTTATTTTGAGTTAGGAAAATTGAGTTGGTTTGTTTTATGATTCTAATAATATCAAAAGTAAACAATAAATTAAAAGCGAGTAATGAACTGTTGTTAACGATTATAGAGAAATATGTTGAACCTTAGGGTTCATCAACCTACTCCTATACAATTATTACTTTATTCACAATTGAACAATCTTTTAAATCATTATCTTCACTTATCCTCAAATAAGATTCCATGTCTGCAAATCAAATTAGATAACTTTTACCGGTATGAGATTCGATCTCTCCAAATATCAATAACGATAATAGTAATTAAGAACGATAATTATGAAAACCCAATTACAATTCCATCTCTGCAAATTGCAATTGAATCAATATAGTAACCTAGGGCAAAAGTTAAATCCTTTCTTTCGATCAAAGATTCAACGATAATTTAAGAATAAAAACAAGATTTCTTATTGATAATGAATTCAAATAATTGTTCACAGGAATTAATTAATGGTATTGTATATTCATAGGTTAACTACTACCTTAGATTCAACAAGAGGGGTTTAGCTCTCCATAGACATGAAGAACACACAAAGATTAATGGAAGAATTCATCTTCATCAAAGGAATGTCTTCGCTTGATAGAGAATTGGTCTTCAATTGATGATTGTGGCTGCACCTTCAGATTGTTCTCCTAATTTCGCTCTCCACAAATTTCTTTTTCTCTTGGAAGCTAGGGCTTTTAAATAGAAGTTTTGGGCTTTTAACGCCGAGGCCGCGGCGCGGCATCGGACTGGCGCGGCGCGCTTCAAAACAGAGATATTTTCGCGGCGCGCTCTATAAAGTCTCGCGGCGCGCTCTAGAAAGTCTCGCGGCGCGCCCTTTGCAAAATTCATCTTTTTCTTCTGCCTTTGGGACTTCCAGCTCTCTTTCCTCCTCATGTTCTTCTCAAGCTTCAATTCAGCTCTAAACCTGCAACAATAACACCCACAAGTGATACGATTTGCTTTACGCACGAACTAAACTTGTTCAGTTCAATTCTTAATAAAAACCTATGGATTTATCACAATTTGCATTAGTTTAGAGAAGAAATCACTTATATTAACACATGAATTTACCATTAATTTACTCCTAACAAACTCTCCCCAACTTAGAGTTTTGTTTGTCCCTAAACAAAATTACTTACCTCCAGCAAAGTCTATCGACAATCAAGCAACAAGTTTTTTTCAAAAAGTTTTTCTCAAGTGGTTCAATCCAGTAACTAAGTCAAATACTCCTCTTCTGCCTGCAGACTTAGAATATACACATGAAACAAACTTTGAAAGCAAATTACCTCCAGAAGTTCAAAACACTACACAATTGTAATTGAATCAGCACTAATCACTCTCATCAACAAGTATGATGAATAAAAGAGGGGTTAAACACTCATCCAAACAATTAAATCAACAAAGATCCATATCATACGTTCACCAAATTGCTAGCATCAAGTACTGTGGAATCTGAGAATCAGAAGGTCTTTCTATGGTTGTAATGTGGTTTAGATTCAAAGAAAAGAAGATAATCAAGGGTTGTTCCTACTCTAGGGACGCATCCAATTCATAACTTATTTCTTTTTCTCTAAAACTCTAATTCTTTTACCTGTCCATCTTTTCTTTCATTCATTCGTAGCTTGATTCTTCTTTTTCACTTTTTTTTCAACAATCGTTATATTCAAACGTTGTTACTTCTCTTTTTTTTTTTTCAAGCTACGACTTTTTTTTATCTTTCACCGATTACCATAAGTACTTACTCTTCTTTTGAATGTGACTCTCCCCAACTTGGAGATCAACCTGTATTCATATTAGATGAATGCTCCCCTACTTTCTAAAAAGGGTCAAAGAGAAAACACATCACCAAATTTTATGGTTGATGATCCAGAACAAAACTCTTTATTGAGATCAAAACTCACCAGGTATTTTCCTTGGTGCATATTATGATGCTTATCTTGACCTCAGGCTCAAAGAATGGTTAGCAAAAGATCACACTCTCACAGAAGAAATTAAGTTGCATGTTTAGAATAGGCTAAAAGAACTCTCAGATTCAACAATTGCCTAAATCATTTTCCCAGATTTCCACAGACGATGCAACACCCGGTTTAGCATGATACAAACACGTCAAAATAATTGATGGTCTCCTGCATATAGTAAACAATGGAAAGCTTTCCTCACAATGGTTAAGGCTAAACCAATCCAATACAATAGTGTACCATAAAGAACTTCTGTTAAGAATTTACTAACAACCTAAATTTCATGCACACATTAGGAGTTTGAGTTCAAAAATTCATACCTGCTTTGTCACTTTATTGAAAAAAAAAGTGAAAACTGAAGAAAAAAATTGAACATTCACTTACTACCACTTTCATACATGTTGCTTCATTGTTGATACTTCGCTTGAGATTCTCGTTTTGTTATGGGACTACTTACTCTAACTGGGAGCAAATAACAAACATAAAAGCATAAAATTGAAGAATGCAAAAGAGTAAATCCACCCCCAAACTTGAACTAAACATTGACCTCAATGTTTCAGAACAAGCCCGAGAGGGTTGACTCACAAGGGGTATTGCCATATCAATTTATTCTTCCTAGCTTTCACCAGAAAGGTCCCCTTATTATTTCCTGAAAAAATAAAAATAAACAAAACAAAATAAAACATTAGAAGTGTGGGTTACCTCCCACGAAGTGCCTCGTTTAACGTCACATAGCTTGACGGTTCATGGTTGAATCATCAACCATTGTCTCTTTTCCTTGGTACTTTTCTTACCAATGTGAAACCCCAAAAGTATTTAAAGTTTGCATGTTTGGTTTCTTCATCCTTAATTCTTATCACTTCAACTCGCAATCTCTCTTCCTTCATTTGTTTTTTCCTCTCCTCAAGAGAGATAACCTCCTTATCCGTTAATTTCTTCGTCGGTGAGAACCTATCCTTGATGAATTTGACAAATTTTGGCTTTAACTTTAAACCTTCTAAAGATGGGATGGTGATTTGCAAACGGCTAAACATTTTCATTGGCCGAAAGTAATGACTCTCATTCCCTTCTTTATTAGGAACCTGTAGAGGAAGTAATTCCAATGAGAGTTTATGATCCTTTGCATTACTACCCTTCTTCAACTCTAAGCCCACCATATTCTCTTTTGAAAAAGTTTCAACTTTTGAAGTTTCTAACTCATTCACGACTTCTTTGATTATATCCTCCTTTTTTGTTCCTTCGACAAACACATCATCTCCTTTTTTTGGAGGTCTTGGATAAGGTAGCTTTATTGAGAGCTCATAATCACTTTCTATATTTTTCTTGATGTTTACATGCTCTATATTATCCTTTTCAACAACATCTTCCTTGTCATCATCATTGTTTTCAACTTCCTCATTAATCACTTTTACACTCCTTATAGAAGTAGCATTGCAGGTTTCTACACAAGTCATAAGGTTTTGAAAAGTTGAGACTTGACTTACGTTTTGCTCGGTGAAGAATTTGGTAAGTTGAATATCTTGCGTTTCCCGGTTTTGTTGAATGGTTAAAGAGAATTGCATGAATTGATTCATGGTTTCCTCTAACTCAGTGGGTCCTCTTTGATAACCTTGATTATAGTGTGAAAGCCCTTGTTGTTGGTATTCATGGTTAGCCATCTGATACTCCATCGCATCTTCCGGTATGCCCCATCCGATATCATGAAACTCACTAACCTGAGGTGTGAACTGTGACACACTTTGAAAGAGATACTCCATTTGTTGAAAAAGGATCTCGTTTTGAGCATGAATCGTGTCATTTGTATTTGGGTCAAACATTTTGTCAAACAAACATCTACAAAACTAGCAAACAAGTGAAATAACAAGAAAAAAAAATTATGCAAAAATCAAAATTAAAAGACTATTGCAATAACAAAATCTAAAATAATGTAATTAACTAAAAATCTAAAATAAAGGAGCTAAACTAAAAAAAATCTAAAATAGAGTAACTAACTAAAAATCTAAAATTAAGAAACTAAACTAAAAATCTAAAATTTAGTAACTAAACAAAAAATCTAAAATTAAGTAAATAACTAAAAATCTAAAATTAAGTAAATAACTCAAAATAATATGACTATTGCAATGCGTGCAATATTGACACCAATACCCGGCAACGGCGCCAATTTGTTGAAAGTATTTGTGGGTAAATATTTTCGGTAATATATCGTATCCACAGGGATTGGTTAATATCACTGCCGTTCTATAGTTGTTTATTTTGAGTTAGGAAAATTGAGTTGGTTTGTTTTATGATTCTAATAATATCAAAAGTAAACAATAAATTAAAAGCGAGTAATGAACTGTTGTTAACGATTATAGAGAAATATGTTGAACCTTAGGGTTCATCAACCTACTCCTATACAATTATTACTTAATTCACAATTGAACAATCTTTTAAATCATTATCTTCACTTATCCTCAAATAAGATTCCATGTCTGCAAATCAAATTAGATAACTTTTACCGGTATGAGATTCGATCTCTCCAAATATCAATAACGATAATAGTAATTAAGAACGATAATTATGAAAACCCAATTACAATTCCATCTCTGCAAATTGCAATTGAATCAATATAGTAACCTAGGGCAAAAGTTAAATCCTTTCTTTCGATCAAAGATTCAACGATAATTTAAGAATAAAAACAAGATTTCTTATTGATAATGAATTCAAACAATTGTTCACAGGAATTAATTAATGGTATTGTATATTCATAGGTTAACTACTACCTTAGATTCAACAAGAGGGGTTTAGCTCTCCATAGACATGAAGAACACACAAAGATTAATGGAAGAATTCATCTTCATCAAAGGAATGTCTTCGCTTGATAGAGAATTGGTCTTCAATTGATGATTGTGGCTGCACCTTCAGATTGTTCTCCTAATTTCGCTCTCCACAAATTTCTTTTTCTCTTGGAAGCTAGGGCTTTTAAATAGAAGTTTTGGGCTTTTAACGCCGAGGCCGCGGCGCGGCATCGGACTGGCGCGGCGCGCTTCAAAACAGAGATATTTTCGCGGCGCGCTCTAGAAAGTCTCGCGGCGCGCCCTTTGCAAAATTCATCTTTTTCTTCTGCCTTTGGGACTTCCAGCTCTCTTTCCTCCTCATGTTCTTCTCAAGCTTCAATTCAGCTCTAAACCTGCAACAATAACACCCACAAGTGATTCGATTTGCTTTACGCACGAACTAAACTTGTTCAGTTCAATTCTTAATAAAAACCTATGGATTTATCACAATTTGCATTAGTTTAGAGAAGAAATCACTTATATTAACACATGAATTTACCATTAATTTACTCCTAACAAAACACCTCCATCCCAGTTTTCGGAAATGAACTTCCGAATTGTATCAGAAGTTCAAATTTTTTAGTTTTTTATTTTGTCTCGCATATTAATCGATTTCAATTGTTTACAGGAACATGTCGGGCAAACAACCAGCACGCAGGACTGCATCTTCTAGAGAGGGTAGGGAGTGTCCGTTTTAATTTGCAAGTACTTTATTTTTAACGCCTTTATTTATTGTGTCTGTTTCTTTGAAGTTTGTGTCTCTTTCTTCTTTTATAAAAGGAGGTCTCATGGACCTTTCTTTCTTCATTTTTACGCAGGAATGGGTGGCGATAAGGGAAGAAAGGGTTCTTCAAAGAAGGAGGTGAAAGAGGTGAAGGAGGTGAAGGAGGTGAAGGAGGTGAAGGAGAAGAAGAAGCTTTTGACTGGTTCTGCTTCTCGTCCCCTGGGTGTCAATGGCTCGGACGTGAAGGCTCAGCCTTCAGGCGTGATCAACGCTGATGATTCTGATAATGAGTGGGATGAGGATTGGTATAATTATCTTCATTCGGAGGAGTTCGCTCGTCGGGAAGACGAAGAATAACGTGTTTTTGTTTTGTTTGATATGTATTTTGTAACGCTCGTCGGGCGGAATAACGTGTTTTTGTTTTGTTAGACGTGTTTTATTTTGTTTTGTTCTGATTTCGGATTGTAATGAACAGTGTTTTTTGTATTGTATTTATCAGGTTAGTTTTTTGGAAGTGGTAACCGGTGCCGGAACATATGACGGATGAGGTGGATGTCCGGAGGAAGAAGAACCGGAGGTACGTCAACCGCGAGACAAAGGAGCCAATCAATGTAAGCTATAGTTTATCATTATCATCTGGGACGTCATTTCTAAAAATCAAGATTAAAAATAATAAGATTTTTTTCCCAATTTTTTGTAATGACGTCCCCTGATGATAGTGATAAACTATAGCTTACATTGATTGGCTTCTTTGTCTCGCGGTGGACGTACCTCCGGTTCTTCATCCTCCGGACATCCACCTCCTCCGTCATATGTTCCGGCCCCGGTAACCACTTCCAAAAACTAAGATGATAAATCCAATACACTTACACTAGTACGTATTGATTAGCTGACTAGTACGTATTTTTATTAAAAGAATAAAAAAACCTTTTGAAATTTGGAAGCCTATTGATTACCTTCTAATTTTATATAATATTTTATGTAATATTATCGTTGTAATCTTCACCCGATTAAATAAAGCGAATTGTTGTTGTTTTTCATTTTATTCTGCCCAGCCATATTTTCGGAAGTTCATATCCGAATTCCCCAAGGGGGGTGCGTTCGGAGATGAACTTCCGAAACACCCCATTTTCTGAAAAGTAATTTTATTTCGGAGATGCATCTCCGAAATCAATATTTTATATTTAAAAAACACGTTTTCGGAGATACATTTCCGAAAACACCTTTTTTAAGAAAAAAAGTACAGTTTCGAAAATGAACTTCCGAAACAAGGGATATTGTGGTAAATTCACCAGGGGTGGGCAAGAAGGTTGGGAGGTGGGTGAAGAAATTTTCAAATATTATATTATCATACATAACATAGTTGATGAATAGAGTGGAGGTGCAATAAAGGACCCATCCATAATGTGTAACACTTACTATGCCAATATAGGACTCTGTACCTTATATGATGCATATTCCAATTCTACACAATTGCGTTCTCTTTTACGGATTGTTAGGTATCAATAGGATGACAAAAATGGATATACAAGCAAACGAAAATACAAACAAATGAATCATAAAAAGATTCAGTTGAACTGAATGATGCATACAAAAGGAGAAAATGACATGATTTTCATGGATACTAATAGTACCCATACAAAAGGAGAAATTTCACATGCAAGAGGAGGGAGCCAAAAACCTAGCCTCATAAATAGCTTTTAGGTTTTGTAGTCTATTTTATAAAATAGTAATAATGAGAGAATGCTTCAATGTCTTAATAAATAACCATAAATGATTAAATGAAATAGCTAGAAAAGAATCATGTCTAATGAGTGGAGGCAAGGACTGCCTCGGTGGCTTTGGTCACATGACTGGTGATGCGATGAGCGGCCAATCTAGTTGATTTCAAAGTGATCATTGTTGGTTGAGAAAATTCACACCGATCTGATCAGTCGACAAGAACAGTTGTAGCGGTGCAATGGAAAGGATCTAAAGAATTCGACGTGGAATTTTACGAGAATCAAAAAACAGTTCCCACAACGGTGCCGCCATTCAGGCGTGGAAAAAAGATCGATGATGTGCTTATGAGAGCTGTAGAAGCTCTCTGGTACGGCGGTGTAAGTCTTGGAGCATAGGAAGTACTTGTAAAGTTAGCACTCCAACACACAAGTTAGTAAGGTCAAAATGGTGTAACTTGCAAAGATGAATGAAAATGTACACATAATGGCATGTAATTGGGCTTATATGTGATGTGACTGATGGTTGGAAACCGCTTCCTGTAGGCACAACTTGGATTGCGGGAAGCTGTTGAATCGGATCTGAAGGCTTAGTTCCGGTGAGCGTATCTGGAGTTGTTGGATCAAACTCAGATAACTCTGATTTTAACTGTACCGTGCAATCTTGATCCAACGACTCCAAGAAGCAGCGTAGAAATCCAAATTAGTTTATATAGAATATGCATTTTGAATTTGCTGGGTAATATTTTACGTCTATGTTACTTGAAGAAACAAGTGATTAGAATGCTTATTCCACCATTCAAAATAATAATTCACTGATACACTAATTTAAAAGGTGTCTTTTACAGTTGCAAAGGAGAGAATATGGAAACTTGATAGCTCACAAACTCAATATTGCAGGACGTCTTAGGCCAAACGACGGCCACCTGCGAGATCAGGGATTGATTTTGAGTGGATATGGGTTGGTCTCCGTCGCGTTTGCCCGGTGCTTCTAAGAGTTTGTTTTTTTGCAGGTTTTGCTAGGAAACATTCGCAGTGGTATTGTAGCTAAATCGCGATAAGACCGTAGCTAATTGTTTGCAGATGGAGAGGTGAAGAAGACGAGACGTGGCGCGTCTCCGTTGGAGGGTCAGCAAGTCAAAAGTCTCTCCCCTCCTCTGATTGGCCGCGCATGCACGCAGGGACCGCCCTTTTGACTTTTCCATCTTTATGAGCTTATTTAATATTTATAGTTTTATTTCCATTTAAATTACAACATGGTAATTTAGCACAACTGGCAGAGTGAGAAAGGGCATGACTTCCATGACCTGGGTTCGATCCCCAGGGTTTTACAATTTTATTTTACAATTGATTTGCTTACAGATCCTGTGCACGTGTTCAATGGTGTCATACCCCAATTTTTGACCCTAAGATCACGCATCATTTGCATACCAATCATCAATCAAGAAGTTTTAACCTAGATCTCTACTTGCAATGCTGTGCTCAATTCATCTGCAAAGGAATCATCGAGCACCCATGTTTTAGTTTGTGTATATTGTTTTACTAACCAAAATACCAAAAATATTGCCTTGTGCTCTTGTATGTTTGTGTTTTGTAGGTACCAAGTCAAAATACCCATCAAAGGAGCATTTTTCAACATTTTCACTGTGCAAATCGATTTGCATAAGGTGTAAATCGATTTACACAACTGTTTCTGCACCAGATTTGCTTCTGCCATCAGTGCAAATCGATTTGCATAAGACAACAATCGATTTACACAACTGATTTTGCCCAGATTTTGCTTCTGCCATCAGTGCAAATCGATTTGCATAATGTGCAAATCGATTTGCATAACTGTTTTTGCCCCAGATTTTGCCTTTTTTCAGCCATGTAAATAGATTTGCATAATGTGCAAATCGATTGCACCAGCACGAATTTGGAAAAATGAAGGCAAATTTCAGCTTTTTGAAGTGTTGACATCATTTGCAAGCATGGGAAGCATGACTTGGTTCTTACATTTGATTTCCTACATCATCTAATCATGTACCCTCATGTGATTGCATCAAGACCATTGGATTTCATTTTTGGCTCCAAATCACTTTTCCAAGCCTATTTCTATTTTCCAATCCTAACTCCAAGCCACAAAATTTCCCAAGCCTAAGTGCTATAAATTGAGGCACTCCCCTCTTCATTTTTCAAGCTTTGATAGCCAAGAAACTTATTGCAAATTCATTTCTTGAAGCTTTGATAGCCAAGAAACTTATTGCAAATTCTCTCCTCATCTCTTCCAAACCCATCACTCAAAGCTCTTTTTCTTCCACACAAATTAGTGAGTTACATCTTGAACCTCACTAATTTAGAGCTAAACCTCAACATAAACACTACTTTTCTTCATCAATTGTGAGAGATCAAGGCTTGTGGTTGTGTATTCTTGAAGAAGATTCAAAGTTTGTGAAAGATTTGGTAAAATTCTAGATCCATTCCATAAGTCAAGATGTGATCCATTGTTGTTTATGCTTGATGCACCTTTGGTGCTACATTGATGAGATTTGCTTGCTTAATTGATACATTTTCGTGCACAAATTGATCCAAGATCACAAGGTGTTTGGTTTTATGTTTAAACAAGTTTCTTCTCTTTATTTGCTGTTTTTTTGAAAACTGTGTTGTGCAAATCGATTTACATCTTGTGCAAATCGATTTACATAACTGAAAACTGCGCAGATTTTGAAAACAGAGTTGTGCAAATCGATTTACACTCTATGCAAATCGATTTACACTGGGCAGAATGCTGATTTTTTGTGGTTTTGGACTTGTTTTTGGTTCTAACTCATCTTCTACTCCATTCTTTTGATATTTTCTTTGAATCACAAGTTAGAGGCCTAATTTCTCTCTAATTTCAATGGACTTAGGGCGTCGATAGGATGAGAATCCAAATCCGCAAAATTATGTGATTGAAATTATGGATGAAAGGAGCTTTTAATGTGGTTCCATCTTTTACTTCTCTTTATTTTGATCGATGAAAGTCTTAATGCCTTGAGAATTCTTATGGATTCTTGGTGAAGACTAGATCACTCACCATTTTTCTTTTCGTGCGGTATTGCTTTCGGAAGGCGATCTACATATCGTTCTTCTCGCATGCATTAGCACATAAAGTTTTGACCGGCCTCGTTGTAGGGTGATTTCTACATAAATCACTTGGCGATCTGCTTAACATAGCGCAATATTTCGTGTCCCGAATAAAAAAGATCAAATATGGAAGAGAATTGTATGCGGTTGATTTAAGACTTGTGGAGGTTTTTATCGTGTAGTCGCTATGATTTTATCAAGCTTCTGATAAACCCCATTGAATTTAAATCCGAGTACATCATTCACTCACCATCGATCTCCTACTAACTTTGATAACATACTTGACAAGTTTCAAGATGGTTATCTTTAACATTTAACAACTAACTTTAATTTCCGCACCTTTACTATACCGCTCTTTATATTACCGCTCTTTATATTTCTCGCTTTATCGCTTTACTTTATCATTTCATCATATTTACTTTCTGTCATTTTCTCTTTGTCCACTTGGACCATACTCTATTTTTTCGCTAAAACACTAATAAATAATCAAAAATCTAAAAAATACATAAGGCTCTCTTTGGACTATCAGTTACTATCCCTAGCAATTTGGAGATTCGGACTTATGGACCTAGTACCTTTGGACTCATTCTATTACTATCCTGTGATTGTTCTGTCTGTCTGGCATTGTTCTGTTGTATGTTTATGTGTGCAGGTATTTCCTTGAAAGCCCTTGATGGTTAATTCCAAGGCATTGAGATAAGGATTTTACCCAAAAACAGCCGTTACTCTGCCCAATTTTTGTCAGAATCTTAATGTGCTTAATGAAAAAATGGTGCTAAGACAATAAGTTCATCTGGATCCCCAAGTGTTAATGTGTTGGTATTGATAAATCCAAAGGTTGGGAAAACTACCTTGGCTCTTAATGTCAAGTGTTGGCTTCTTATTCGGTTAGACCGTTTCTTTCCTTAGCTTTTATTTTATGCATTAGGTTAGCCTCTTCATCTCCTCCCATTCTTAAATTTTCAAAATCTTCTCCCTTTTTTTCAAAATATTCTTATGTTTGCAAACCTTTTCAAAACCTTTTTTCATAAAAAATATCTTTCGCCCTTAGTGGCTTTTCTTCAAAAGTTTAGACACCGTTAATTGTCGAAACGAGTGGTTATACCCCACGATTTTGAAATTGATTGATAATAACGAGATCTTTTCCGCGTGAGAGAGCTAGTGGCATACTCGTTGATTTTATCCGAGTTGGAGCCCTTCTTTCATTTGCGATGCAAAGAACTTGTTTGTTCTCATGCTCAAGATCAATGGCTGAGTATTTCTCTCTAACGACAACAAAGTGTTTATTCGTTTTAAAAACGTTTTTCCCAAAAGAGGAACTACATTAGCTCTGACTTCTCCATTGCACCGAGGAGGTATGTAGGCCCAAAGCTTAACGCTTTGCCGAGCTTATTTTGAAAATAAAACAAACCGTTTTTTTTAGCACACACACAACACAGATTTTCAAAAAGGTTCCCGTGGAGTACCACGGATATGAGGGGTGCTTTAAACCTTCCCCTCATATAATCAACACCCGTACCTGAGATCTCTTTCTTGTTTTTTTTAAAACAAAACTTTGGGTTTTACGTTCTTTTCCCTTTTCCTTTGAAAAAATAAAGCGCGGTGGCGATTTCAAAACGGAATATTGATTCGAGTCAATCCCATGGCTTCGATGTCAGATTTTCCCCGCTACAAATGGATGCTTATGGTGCGCCCTTCTGTCGTTACCACTTGATCGATACGAATTCAGATCCAGCGCCTACATACCTGCAAGTCTACCATGGAACTCATAAGGACTACCGCACAGGATCCAAAGCTGAGTCCTATTTCTTTTTTTTCTTTTTCTCTTTATTGTTTTTTAATTAATTATTTTAAAAAAACTGTTTTTTTTACTACAACCAAAAGCCTTTAGGTTTATATTTTAATTTTTTACCTAGAATTTCATTTTCTTTTTAATTATTATTATTAGTAAATTTATTTTAATTAATTAATATATAGTGTTTTAGATTAAATAACTAGATAATTGATTTAAAATTAGTTTAATTTTAGGTTTAATAATTTTTAATTAATTAGGTTAAATAATTTAACAAATAATTCAAGGCTTAGCCTTTAAATTTCACGAATCGTAGATAACTGAGGGAAACCTTTATGTAAATTGTTAGCCTAATATCAACAATGCAAGAGTTGTCTATTAACTATAAGTTTTTGCCCTTAGATTTTAACCTTTGAGTTTGTCTAGGTTTTAACCTTTTTTTTTACTATATTCTATTCGCCTTTTCATTCTCCTTGCTTTTATTTTCGCGCCCAATTCTTTCCCTTTCTCTTCTTCGTTTTTCAGGGTTAGCCAAGATCCTCCGACTATGCACCATCAAAATCTAAGTTTTTAATTCTTTTCCTATTTAAATATTATTTTGCTTTTATTTTTGCCTTTCCCTCAAAATAGGGTTTGCCTCGAATAATCAATACACTCATCCTATTATTTTTCGTTTAATTCTCAGATGATCAGAGGCTCGAGGGAGATCAAGACATTCATGAATTTTTACTAATTATTGCTTTTTTTTGTTTTCTGTCTTTCCCCATCCCCGTAGGTGTTTATTGTAATAGCGTAGGAAATTTTATTTCTGCCTTTATTTTATTTTTAACTGCGTGGTTAGTAATTTAGGGAGTGATAAACCATGAACTGAACATAGATCACTGAAATACAAGATAAATGTCATAGAAGTTAACCACGTGATTGTGCCACACACACACCTTTAGGGTAACCCCTCTTGTTGCCTGTTGCCTTATCACCTGCTGCCTTGGTGCCTTAATTATTGTTGCCTTTAAATAGTCAAGTCCCTCGATTCCGAGGATACCTAAAGCAATGTTGCCTTCAAAGTTATTGAAACTCCCTCGAGGTTGCCTTATAAAAATGATTGTCCTAATTGCTAAGGTATCCTCGCATGATGCCTAAAAATATTAAATGACTATTATATCCTTCCCTTAGACTACCTGCCCCCTTTATGGCATGGGACAGTCTTGTGGCGAACGATAATTTCTCGATGACCCTTCACATCCAATTGAAAGACTTTCTGCCCTCTTATGGTATGGATAGATCCTTTCGCCCTGAAAAGCTAAAAGAACGTTTTTTAAAACTTAGGGTAGTTGCTATTAATTGCTTGCTTTTTCTTTCAAATTCAAATTCAAAATCTTTTTCCCATTTCTTTTTTCCAAAGAATATTTTCAAAAAGGCTACGCTTATTTACAAGCTAAAGTTCTTATTCAAATTTCTATTTACACCCCACTTTTTCAAACAATTCAAACAAAGTGAGCTAAGCAATTAAGAGCCCATGGATAACCATGGATGCAAAGGGTGTTTTTTAAACCTTCCTTTTGTATAAATTACCCCCCGAACTCAAAATCTTTAAAAGGTCTTTTTCTGTTCTTTTAGCCTTTCTTATTGGATAAAATAAAAGTCGGTGGCGACTCTTGCTTAACCGCGACATTTCTTTAAAAGTCAGTTCACCGTATTACAGAAGGTGTTAGGCACCCTCAACCCTTTCCTATTGGCTTTGAATCTAAGGTATAGGTTTATGGCTAAAATTATTAAGTTAATAGCTAAAGAATTGAAAAGGGTAGTAATAGAGATTTGAACTAAATTGAGATTTTAGGGAGGGGGACTCGCCTTGGTTATCCAAGTGCCTACGTATCTCCTTATGGAGAATCAGAGTCAACGTAGTTCGGGCACAGGATTGTACGCCTTAGAATTGAAATTTGATTGTATTTGAAGTTGTTTTGAAATTGTTTTGAAATGCGAAGTTCGAAGGTATTTTGAATTACCTTATCGTAGTTGTGAACATCGCAGGGTTGAAAGGATGAAAATCCGTAGTATCGTGGTTTAGTGTGTTTTAAGATTTGGGCGTACAACCCTGGTTTTAATATGTCACTGTCAGATGCGATGATCAATAGATTTGATCATTATAGCTAACAGATTACGGGACATTGCTGGTTATTCGGATCGATAGATTGATCGTCGCGGGCAGCAAATTGAATGTATTTTAAATTTGATATTTTTATCTCTCGTCTAATGCGACTAGTAGATTTAGTCGGGTCGAAGGGAGAATTTAAATAAAGGATCAATTAAATTATTTTATTGCTTTATTCAGATATTTGATCAGTACGACATAGAGAGTCGACTAATTCGAAAGCGGGATGAAATAGATATTCATCCGCCATTTATCTGTTAAAGGGGATTAGGATTGATGTTTTTTATTGTTGGATTTGATTAATTAAATTAATCGATTGTTAATCATTGCGACTAATAGGTTTAGTCGGAACGAGTAACAAATTAAATCCTAAAAAAACTCCGGCCGAATGGCCAATGGGATTGGGCGAACCCTAATGGAGAATTAACTTCTAGGGTTTTTATGGTTTTTATTAATTCATATCGATTAAAATACATTAACTCGGATAATCGGGATAAATCGAGAAAATATAATTCCTAAAAAACCTAAAATAATCCTAATCCTAATTATATTTCTAAACTAATTAAATAGTTTGATTAAATTAGAATTTGATTTATTAAGTTAATCTAAATAATTAAACAATAAAAATGTAAAATTATAACAAAAAGAACCTGGTTGGGATCTTGTGTGGCAGCTTGTTGAGGGAGCATGATGGAGGTGCAAATCCTTGGACGTTAGATCTGGATTATTGGAGATCTAAGGGTGATAATTGAAGGTGTATGGTGGGCTTTGTGTATGTTACGCGTGCTGGAATATGAAGGAATATATGGCCAAAATAATGATACAGACCCAAGGATCGAACCCAGGTCTATATAGTGACATCAAGATCTCCCTTACCAATCAGGCTGCACGTGTAAGTCAGTAGATACCTCACCCAAAATAATAATATATGAAACAAAAATTCATGTGGGAAATTCAAAAAATAAACGTGGGACCCAGGAGACCATTGACTGGCCATTGATATCTGGAGAGAGAATCAGAAAAAAACACTCGACCAATCACGATGCGTCCCCTAGCCACGCGTGCGTTGACCCAGTCATCCCCTTCACCAGCGACGACGCCGGTCATCTTCTCCGGCGAGGAGAGCGTCGGGAACCTGCAAAAACGACCGGAACAAAAGCGAAACCAACCCAGATCGCCTAAAGCATACGCTGCGAATCCAATGGTAATGGTTTCAAGAACTGAAACGGCTTGTAACGTGGGAACCGAACCACCATGAGCTCGATGCCCTAGCAATGGCATATCCTGCTCTATGCGTTACAACCTCCATGTGATATGTGATGGCCCTAATCTGGTCTATAGGATATTAGAAACGCATTAGTAATATTAGTTTCATTCAAAACGCAATAATATTGGAGATATGGATTCGAGAGATAGTACACTAATGATGTTCACGTATGAAACGTTTCAGGAGCTTTTGGTCGTTTCTTGGAGCCTGGAGTTACTCCTTGAAACCTCTGGAGCACGATGAAGTCCTGGAAAGCTCTTGAAAAGGCCCCCAAGTGTCAACTCGAAAATCTAGTTTGTATGTGAACTTTTTGGAATGCAAACCCTAGTCCTCCATGTCCAATTTTCGCCCCCCTTCTTTTATGAATCTTTTTTTAATATATATGGATCCCCTAGGGTTAGGTTTTGTGTCCATAATATCTTGTATTAATGAAAATATTTTATTGGAAAATCAACATGAAATCTTTCCAAAATTGGCTTTTTCTTGCCCTTGAAGCTTGTACACGAAATTGACATGTTATATGGGCTATCTTGGACCTCAAGACAAGTGAAAGCGAAGCCCATATACAATTGTTCCTTGTTTCCATATTTTACTTAATTTAATTTGTATTTAAATGGGAATAATTCCAAAATAAATAAAATAAAATAGCAAGGGACGTGCTATTGAGTGTAGAGACCATATATGGGCTTATGAATGAGTTTAGAACAAAAGAACTTGGGCCCATTTGGAAGAAAATTGATTTTGACAAGCATTTCTCTTCATGCACTTCTTCAAAATTGTTCAACTTCCGCAACTTGTATTTTGCTCAATTTTTATCATCTTGAGATGTTGTAATACGGTGAACTGACTTTTATAATCGAAAATGTCGCGGTAAGCAAGAGTCGCCACCGACTTTTATTTTATCCAAATATCGGAAAGGCTAAAAGAACAGGAAAACACCCTAAAAAGATTTGAGTTCGGGGGGTAATTATGCAAAGGGAAGGTGTAAGGCACCCTTTGCATCCATGGTTTTCCATGGGCTCTTAATTTGCTTTGCTCTTTTTTGTTTCAGAAATGTAGAAGAAGAAGATGTGGACTTTAGCTCGTAAATGAGCGTAGCCACATTGAAGAATTTTGAGAAAGAATATTTGAAAGAAAAATTTCAGAGCAGGGCAAAGCAATTTAAGGGCAATTTACCTTATAATTTTGAAGAGTCAGTTCTTTCAGCCTTTCAGGGTGAAAGGGTCTATCCTTGGCATAAGGGGCAGGAAGCCTTTCATTTGGAGGTTAAAGGGTCGTCGAAATATCCTTCGCCATAAGACTGACCCATGCCATAGAGGGGCAGGTAGTCTAAGGGGAGGACCAGAATAGCCTTCATTGTAGGCAACCAGAAGATACCTCAGCCTTTTTCCGTAGGCAACTTCCGAGGGTCGAGATCATGTTAGTATATCGAAGGCAGCCTCATTAGGGACCATGATCTTTTATCGAGGCAACATGGCTGAGGTATCCTCATATCCGAGGGACTGGCTATTCTGCAAAAAACACAAAAAGCAACAGGCAACAGGCAACAGGCAACAAGGCAACAGAGGGATTACTATAAAAGCGTGCGTGTGTGCAACAATCATGTGGTTCAATTCAGATATTTATCTTATAATTAATGATTCTACGTTCAGTTCATGGTTTATCACTCCCTAGGATTACTAACCACGCAGCAATATAAAGTAATAACAATAGTATGGGGAAGGGGAAAATGAAACCAGCGGATCCCTTAATAGGGTTTTACATAAGTAATAATAATAAAAACAGAAGAGATTTAGGGTTACCAATGACGTAGCTTTGGCATTTGACAAACCCTGAAAGAAAGAAAAATGGCAAACAAAAGAGGGTGAGTGCATTATCGGTTCGGGGACAATTAGGGTTAACCCTAATAAAATAAAGGATAAAGAAATTAATAATAAATAAATAAACAATACTTAGCTTTGCATTGGGATTTGATCTGACATGGTTGACAGTCGGAGGAGGCTCAAAGTTACCCTGAAAGTAACAAGGCAAAGACAAAAAACAGAGGGAGTGAATGTATGCACAGTTCGAGAAAATATAAAGGGCAAACCCTAAAATCAAAAAGGAAACAAAATAGACTTTGAATAAATAAAATACTTAGCTTTGAGTCTTGATCGGGCGCATTGTCTGGAGGCACTCGAAAGGTAACCCTGAAAAGCCATACGAAAAATATAGTTTTTAGTGTAGGAGATGTTCGCTAAAAATCCTAATTACGTGTAAATCAAATAAGAGAACATAAGAGATTTAATTAATTATTGGTCTCGCGACCTAATTAATTAAATCAGGACGAAATAATTTAATCGAGAACAAAAACAATTTTTTTGAATTTTTTAGAATTTTAATGAATTAAATATGAAATTTTAAAGGTTTTTAAATAATTAAATCAATTTTAATACTTATTTATAATTAAAATATATAATAAATGTTTTATGAAATAAATAAGAAAATAGTTTTTTATAAAAAACATATAATTTATATATATATATAACAAAATTTGATTGGCTGAAAATATATATATAAATGTAAATAAAAGGCTGTATAATTATAAATAACAAAAAAATTAAAGAAAACTTAACTTTGATTCAGTGTGGCGCAGGCGTGTGGATCATGGTGTGCACTCGCATCTGGAAGCGTTGGATGAGCCTGGGAGAAGATCTGATGGCTGCTGAGACGAAGGTGCACCGTACGCACAAGACTGAAACACGCTGGATCTGGCTGTTCTCCAAACGCGCGCGCCAGGCAGAATTTCAAACTGGGCCAATCAACGCGTGCCACGTCCTTGTCTTCTCCAACCAGCCGTCGTCTTAGACCCTGGTTTTTACCTACGGACGCCTGTCCGTCACCATAGCCGGCCAGCTTACGAATAACCCCAAACACACATAAAAATCTTTCGCGAGGCCATCTATGAGTTCGTCTAGGCCCCACGAACTCGAACACAACCTCAATTTTGCATAAAAATTCCTGCATACAAAAACCCTAAAACGAAACCTAACACCCAACAATGGTGTTTCACAATATATGCACGCAACTAAACAATTTACCAACCAGAAACGATCCACACATCATAATAAACAGATTTATGCAATTAAAACATGATTATGCCATGTGAATTAGAGCAATTGAACGAGTTTAGATTCCTACATACCGTGGCTTAATGGAGGCAATTCTGGGGGTGTTGCTTGCGTGCGACGATCTAAACAGTTCCAGGAACCTTCAGAGGGTGTATTGCAATACTTGGAATCCCTTGAATCGCTCTGTAACTCAGAATTTGAGATTGAATTTTTGTGCCTTTTTGAATTCGGGTTAGTAGTTCTTGAGGCAAAATTTTTTGTAACCCTAGGGGTCTGGAATGATCATGTATATATAGTGGAATAGTTTAGGTTAACAAAATAAGAACAAATCCTTTTGAATCTTTGATTACTTGTTTGAAAAATTTGATTGAAAATATGATTTTGAAATTTTCCAACTATGGCCAATATTGATTCAATCTTCTCCCAATTACCTATGCACGAAATTATATTGATTTTGAAGTATATTTGATGATTAAAATGAATCCAAATCATATCTTTTATAAAATAATTGATTTTCTTCTAATTTACATGCTTTTAATTCTTTTTAATTGGAATAAAAAATCAAAATAAATCAAATTAATCATATATTTTCGTGGCAAAGATATTTTGGGCTCTTGGGTACTTGGGGATCAAAATTGAGTCAACACAACTTGGGCCTATTTGCAAAAAAAGTCAAGTTCTTTCACATTTTTCCCTCCAAAATAGTCCAACTTTAGGAAGGCCAATATCTCTCAATTTTTGAGGTATGGAGGTGTTCTAGGACTTTTTAGAAACCTTAGAGAGTCCTATAACCAGTGTCTTTGGTCTCATATCAAAATTCTTTTCCATTCTCATTTTATGTCCCTTTGAAAAAAGTGTCTTTTTGTTGACTTTTGAAAAGAACCTATAATGTTTTGGTCCATATCTCTCAAATGAAGCATTTTTAGACTTGGCATGTGAGACACAATTTTGTAGAGAATCAAATTTCCTTCAAAATAAGCTTTGGATGGAAAATTTTGGATGTTCCATGTGAGAGTTATGACTGGTCAAAGTTCAGTTGACTTTTCCTATACAAAACCCTAATTTAGAAACTTTTTGGTTTGTTGATTTTTGATATTTCCTTGATGAACCATGATCAATTATTGATCAAATGGTGAATGATACTTCAATATGAGGATCTTGACAAAAAATCAGGAGTTTTGACTTTGTTTTGGCCACAGTTGACTTTTATGTTAACTTAGTTGACTGTTGACTTTCTGAACAACTGAGATACCAATTCTTTGAAATGAGCCTTGATACTTGTCATAGGGATAATGTGAGATGTATTGAGCCATATGAGATGCTT
Organism: Vicia villosa; assembly: GCF_029867415.1. Taxonomy (NCBI): domain Eukaryota; kingdom Viridiplantae; phylum Streptophyta; class Magnoliopsida; order Fabales; family Fabaceae; genus Vicia; species Vicia villosa. The sequence continues at coordinate 57,662 of NW_026706064.1, forward strand.
TGGAGCCATTGATTCAGTGATTTTCCTTTGAGTGAACCAAACCCTAGTTCAGAGCCTTTGTGTAGGAGAATGTGTCTATGAGCTTTATGTACTGATTTGTATTGGAATGAGGAAAAATGTATGGGCAAATTTTGGGGTATGACAGCTGCCCCTGTTCAATTGTCTTAAACCTGAAGATGTAGAGTGGTTTGTGTGCCAGTAGGTATCTGAAGGTGGAAGCTGATTGAACACTAGAATACCAAGAAATTTACCTTTGTCGGGGATGGGCTTGAGGATGCCATCTAGTAAGTCATGTATTTATGTTTGGAGTGCTTGAGAACTAGTTGTTTGATCGTTGATCGTTACAGAACTACTTTTAGTTTTTGAAAAGTTGGCTGTTTTAAGGAATCGTCTGAGATATCGACTTAAAACTGAATATAGATTGTTAAGGAACCGTCCAAGGTATCGACTTAACTCTGAAGATAGATCGTTAAGGAACCGTCCAAGGTATCGACTTAACTCTGAAGATAGGTCGTTAAGGAACCGTCCAAGGTATCGACTTAACTCTGAAGGTAGATCATTAAGGAACCGTCCAAGGTATCGACTTAATTTCTAAAGGTAGACCTTTAAGGAATCGTCAAAGGTAACGACTTAGGTCTGATGGTAGATTGTTAAGGAACCGTCCAAGGTATCGACTTAACTCTGAAGATGGATCATTAAGGAACCGTCCAAGGTATCGACTTAACTCCAAAGGTAGATCATTAAGGAACCGTCAAAGGTATCGACTTAGATTTGAAGGTAGGTAATGTTTATTTTGATTGCAGTAGTAACCTGAAAAAGGTAAAGTTAGTTTTTTATGCCATGTCATGATGCATGTAATGTGTTTATGTGACGGGATTCTCAAAATAAATGAGAACCTCGCATTTTATGTACGCACTTGTCGCGATGCTTTATGTATTATGCATGAACATGTATGCAATTGTATGAATATGTTTATGACATGTGATATGTGAATATGATTCATGTAGTCTTGATTGAGAAAATAAATCTCTGTATCCTTGAAGATGTTCAGCTGGGGATTTATGATTTTTGCTTGGGGATATCCAGTAACTCGATGTACCCTGACTGAGGATGAGAGATATTGATAAGCCATGTTTGGAGAAGAGCAAAGTGTTGGAGAAATGACAATGTTAAAGATATAATCTCTGTTGGGGATCTTCATCTTTTGTTGGACGAGAGTGTTTGAAGATGTCTTCTTGACGATTACTCTGTGGGGAATATGATCTTCTAGCTCTGTGGGGATTCCTTCAGATTGTAGACTTTGCAAGAAAGACTTCTGGGTTACTTTAGACATTGTCTCCTCGCCTTTCCTACCTAACGATCTAATAGATATTTTTACGAAAGCAAAGATAAATGATAATCATGTTCATATGCATATGCTCACTCAAAGTTAACATTGGACGTTCGCGTATTCGAAAAAGAAGTGAAAAAAATTGAAGTAAAGAAAGCAACTTGTATTAAGAAAAGCCATGAATAGGCAGAATAAAGAACATATTGTGTGTTTTTTGAAAAAGGTACAAAATAAAACAAAAGAAAGATAGCTATGTAGAAACAATCCTATTGGGTTTCAATTCTGCTATTGTTATTATGTCTTCGAGCATCTCATCCCATGCTTGTTGGAGAAAGATGATTGAATCGATCTGAGCCCTTTGAACTTGATGTTGTAGATGTATCTGATTGATGAGAGATCTGAACGAGACATAGTCGTACGCTTAAATCCTTAACTTTTGCCTAGGCCGCCCTTTCGGGTTTTCAGCCTACCAGGATACCCTTTTTTGCCCAAGTCGCCCTTTCGGGTTTTCAACTTGACGGGTGTACATATTTTTTATATTTATCCCTAATCTTTGCCCAAACCCTTTTGGTTTGTCGGGGTGCCCTTATTTTTGCCTAGGTACGTCGACCTAGCGGGTCTTTTTTATGCGTAGTATTTTTTGACTATGTCAGCATTCACGGGATGCGGAAAGTCTTCGCCATCCATGGTAGTGAGTATCATTGCTCCTCCAGAAAATATTTTCTTGATTACGAATGGTCCCTCATATGTGGGTGTCCACTTGCCCCTAGGATCACCTTGTGGTAGAATAATCCTTTTTATAACCAAGTCACCAGTCTGATAAGCTTGTTGTTTGACTCTTTTGTTAAATGCCTTGATCATACGCTTCTGATATAATTGTCCATGACAAACAGCCGCGAGCCTCTTTTCGTCAATCAGGTTTATCTGATCTAGTCGAGTCTGGATCCATTCGTCTTCGTCTAGCTCTGCCTCTTTCATGATCCTCAAAGATGGAATCTGAACTTCGATCGGTAACACAGCTTCCATACCATAGACTAGTGAGAACGGGGTTGCCCCAGTTGATGTACGTGCGGAGGTACGGTAACCATGAAGAGCAAATGGTAACATCTCGTGCCAATCTTTGTAAGTCACAGTCATTTTCTGCACAATCTTCTTTATATTCTTGTTGGCGGCCTCTACAGTGCCATTCATTTTCGGTCTATAAGGAGAAGAGTTGTGGTGTTTGATATTGAATTGTGTGCAGAGCTCGGTAATCATCTTGTTATTCAAATTGGTACCATTATCAGTGATAATCCTTTCAGGGATTCCATATCGACAGATGAGATTGTGTTTAATGAATCGAGCCACCACATTCTTGGTTACGGAAGCAAAGGAAGCAGCTTCTACCCATTTGGTGAAGTAATCAATGGCCACTAGGATGAAGCGATGTCCATTGGAGGCGGTAGGTTTAATTTCTCCGATCATATCAATGCCCCACATTGCAAAAGGCCAAGGGGCGGTCAGAACATTTAGAGGAACAGGAGGCACGTGTACTTTGTCGGCGTATATCTGGCATTTGTGACATGTTCTAGAATGTTGGTGACAGTCAGCTTCCATAGTGGACTAATAATATCTGGCCCTTAGAATCTTTTTAGCCATAGTATGTCCACTAGAATGAGTTCCAAAGGTACCATCGTGCAGGTCTTCCATGATCTCTTCAGCTTCTTTCTTGTTTACACAACGAAGCAGGGTTGAATCATGATTGTGTTTGTATAAGGTTCCATTGCTCAAGAAGAATTTGGATGCGAACCTACTTAAGAACTTCTTGTCATTGATAGATGCCCCTTCAGGGTATTCTTGAGTCTCGAGGTATCTTTTTACTTCGTGAAACCATGGCTTTTCTTCGACCTCATCAGTAACTATCTCGTAATAGTGTGCAGGTTCATCATGTCTTCTTATGGTAACTACAGGAGCCTCATTATCCCATCTGACCTTGAACATGGATGACATAGTAGCCAATGCATCGGCTAATTGGTTCTCTTCTCGGGGAATATGTTCGAAAGTAATCTCTTCAAAATATGTAATTAACGACAACACCAATTCTTTATAAGGCATGAGATTAGAATGCTTCGTGTCCCATTCTCCTTTGACTTGACTGATGACTAGGGCAGAGTCCCCATATACTTCTAGGAACTTGATCCTTAGGTCGATATCAGCTCGGAGTCCTAAGATACACGCTTCATACTCGGCCATATTGTTGGTACAATCGAAACATAACCTTGCGGTGAATGGAGTGTGTTCACCTTTAGGAGAGATAATCACTGCGCCAATACCATTACCAAGTGCATTTGAAGCTCCATCGAAAATCATAGTCCATCAGGATCCAGGTTCAGGTCCTTCATCCGGACCAGGCTCTTCACAGTCAGTAACAAACATAACATCTTCATCTGGAATTTCAAAACTCATGGATTGATAGTCGTCCACAGCTTGTTGTGCCAAATGATCTGCCACTACGCTTCCTTTGATTGCTTTTTGAGTCGTATATTGGATGTCATACTCGGTTAATATCATTTGCCATCTTGCTATTCGTCCAGAGAGAGCAGGCTTTTCGAACACGTATTTGATAGGATCCATTCTAGATATCAATAAAGTGGTATGGTTCAACATATACTGTCTTAGTCGGCGAGCAGCCCATGCCAAAGCACAGCAAGTTTTCTCGAGCAGTGAGTATCTTGTTTCACAGTCGGTAAACTTTTTGCTAAGGTAGTATATTGCATGCTCTTTTCGACCAGACTCGTCATGATGCCCCAATACGCACCCCATTGAGTTTTCTAGCACAGTTAAGTACATGATTAGAGGTCTTCCTTCAACGGGTGGTATCATGATTGGAGGTTCTTGCAGGTATTCTTTTATTTTGTCAAAAGCTTCTTGACATTGATCGTTCCACTTCGCCACTTGATCCTTTCTCAGTAATTTAAAAATTGGCTCGCAGGTAGCAGTCAGATGGGAGATAAATCTGGCAATGTAGTTCAAACGTCCCAGGAATCCTCTAACCTCTTTCTCGTTTCTTGGAGCAGGCATCTCTTGTATAGCTTTTACCTTTGCAGGATCAACTTCAATACCTTTACTACTAACAACAAAACCCAGCAGCTTACCAGACCTTACGCCAAAGGTGCATTTGTTCGGATTCAGTCTCAGTCTGTACTTCTTCAACCTATCAAACAATTTTTGCAGGTGATCTAGATGTTCTTCTTCAGTGTTGGATTTTGCAATCATATCATCAACATAGACCTCTATCTCTTTGTGGATCATATCATGGAACAAAGCTACCATCGCACGTTGGTATGTTGCCCCAGCATTCTTCAACCCAAATGGCATGACCTTGTAACAGAAGGTGCCCCAAGGCGTAGTGAAAGTTGTCTTTTCCATGTCTTCGGGAGCCATTTTTATCTGATTGTAACCTGAGAAACCATCCATGAAGGAGAAAACCTTGCATTGCGCAGTACTATCAACCAGAATATCAATATGTGGTAATGGGAAATCATCTTTCGGGCTTGCTCGATTCAAATCTCTATAGTCTACACACATTCTGACTTTTCCATCCTTCTTGGGTACGGGTACTATATTGGCGATCCATGGAGGATAACTCACAACTTTTAAGAACCCAGCATTGAATTGTTTTTCGACCTCTTCTTTGATTTTCTGAGCCATGTCAGGTCTACTTCTTCGTAACTTCTGTTTAACCGGGGGACTATTTTCTTTGATCGGCAAACGGTGGATCACAATATCAGTATCGAGTCCAGGCATATCTTCGTAGGACCAGGCAAAGATCTCAACATTATCTCGTAACATCTTGATCAATCTTTGTTTAACAGTATCTTCTAATTCAGCCCCTATCTTGATCTCTTTCTTTTCTTCATTGGTACCTATGTTCACCATCTCAATTGGCTCTTCGTGCGGCTGTATAGTCTTTTCTTCTTGCTCTAATAATCTGGAAAGTTCTCTAGGCACCTCACAACCTTCCTCACCTTCGTCCTCAGCTTGATAGATCGGATTTTCAAAGTCATATTTAGCAATAGCAGAGTCGTTATCAATAGGATCCAGAGTGGATGTGTATCTGCAGTGCAGTATGTGGGTGTGTGTAAGAAAACATAGCTATAAAAGTAAAGCAAGAAAAATAAAAACGAACACACAATTTTGAATACGAAACGTCCAATGCTTTATTGAATGAAAATATGCTTATGAAATGACAAGCCCTAACAATGGACCATTGGGTCTCGGGCGGGACACAAGGCTTTTAGAGTTTATTGTTTATTGAAATACAGGAATTAAAATTGGAAATATAAAAGAAAGCAGGAAATAAACTAAGAATGGCGATTACTCCTGATTATAGGAGATAGAAACAATGTCCTCAGTCTTCCAGTTTTTCAGTCCTTTGTTTGATGTAGGGAAGACCCATTTGTCTAGATAGCAGTTGTATTCGTCTTCACTTATGGCGTTGACTCCTTTGCTGATGAAATGATACTCCAAACCTTTGGGACGAGGATGTTTGCCTTCACTCTGATCTTTAGCAGTGCAGCCTAGACCCCATTTGTCAGATTTGTAAGGAATATCAGGAAGTTGCCCCCAGATAGTGCAGCCACCTTCTTCTACCACAGCCTTAGCGTCTTTCAGAGAAGCCATTGATGGAGGAATTCTAGTAACTTTAGGAGGAGTGTAGACATGCTTAGTCTCAGAGATTACTTGAGGGACCAACTCGAATGCTTGACGGGGAGTCTCGAAACCTTCTATGGTGAGCTCAACATACTTGGTTTCATTCACGAAACTTACCACATACTCTTCTTCGCCATGGACAGTAACAATCTTGCCTTTTGCAGGGTATTTAAGTTTCTGATGGAGGGTTGAGGTCACAGCATTTTCCCCATGTATCCAAGGACGCCCAAGTAAACAGGAATAAGCAGGATGAATGTCCATCACATAGAACACAGTATTGAAGGTTTGGGAACCCACTCTGATCGGGAGCTCAATTTCACCATGTACAGCACCCATCGATCCATCATAAGCTTTGACGATCACATCACTAGATTTCAACGTAGCTCCTTTAGGTCGGAGTTTGTCCAATACCATCGTGGGCATCACATTTAGAGACGAACCATTATCCACTAGAACATGGGCCAGAGTGGTGCCCTCACATTCAATGGAGATATGTAGCGCTTTGTTATGGTTCTTTCCGCTAGGACCTAGATCAGCATCAGAAAACCCAAGGTAGTTCTCTGTCGTCAGGTTTGCAATGCAATTCTCAAGTTGATTGACAGAGATATCTTGAGGCACATGGGCAGCTTCTAGAAACTTCATCATGGCTTTGGCGTGAGTTTTGGAATAGCACAGAAGTGACAGCATGGAGATCTTGGATGGAGTATGCCCAATTTGTTCAACAATATCATAATCACTCTTGCGAATGATCTTCAGGAACTCATTTGTGTCATCAGATGGTGGGTTTTCAGTGACAGTCTCAGGCTCATGCAATGGTCTTTTACCACGAGCATCAGCATTTGGAGTAACAGTAACGGCAGGTGAAGCAGTGTTCGGAGAGATCTCTGGAGAAAACACCCTTCCACTTCTTGTCACTTTACTAGTACCAGCAATATTATCCACATCAGGTTTGGCAAGATTGGTATCTTCAGGCACTTTATCAAACTCGAGTTCTTGTTTAGTTCCTTGAATAAAAACCTCAGCACCATAATTCCACGGGATAGCTTTGTCAGAAGAATACGACATCGGCCCGGGTTTAGTGATAACAATCGGAGCCACACGGGGTTCAACAGAAATCTTGAAAGGAGCCTTAGTAGGGATCTTCAGCGGAGCTCTAGAAATTACGGACACGTCTTCGATCTTCAAGCCATGAGAGAAACCTTCGCATAACTCTTCAACAGAAGGGGTCCTCTCAAACATGATAGTACGACGATCCATCCATTTTTGAATTCCTCTTTTCAGATTTTCACAACCATTGGGCAAGCGTGCACAATAATAGCAATCAGGATCACATCCAGGAAATAAACCATCTTGTATCAGATGCTTCTTGATTCTAAGAAGTGGAGTCGACAGATCCCTCACATCATGGATATAGACAGTGTCCATGATAGCATTAACAGTCTTGTCGTGTTTTGGCATCGGAGCAGTGATGACATTAGGAGTCTCGGGAGCATCGAACTCGATCTCGCCAGCTTCTATCATATCTTGAACTTGGTTTCTCAGTGCCCAACAACTATCTGTATTGTGTCCAGCAGCATTGGAATGATAAGCACATGTAGCTTTGGGATCATAACTTGGACTCGCAGTGTTGACAAACTTCGGAGGATCTTTTAGTGTGACCAGCTTAGCCTTCAGAAGATGTTGTAGGATTTGAGACAAAGGCATACTGATCGGGGTGTATTTTCGCCTTGGTTTATCAGTCTTGCGTTGATACTCTTGTCTAGGAGCTTGTTGAGATGTTGGAGTAGAGATGAGGACGGAACCAACAGACTGATTCTGATCATTCCTACCACGACCCCTTTGGCTTTGAATTGCATTAGACTCATTTCTTCCTTGGTATGGCTTCTTTGTAGTACCAGAAGATGTGCCCACTTGTATCTTCCCACTTTGAATACCATTCTCAACACGTTCTCCAGTCAGTATAAGATCAGTAAAACCAGATGAGGAACTACCCAGCAAGTGACTATAGAACGGCCCAGTTAGCGTGCCCATGAACATGTCAACCATTTCCCTATCAGTTAGAGAAGGTCGGACTCTCCCAGCTAGATCTCTCCATTTTTGCGCATATTCCTTGAAGCTTTCCTTCGGTCCCATAGACATGCTTTGTAGTTGCATGCGAGTTGGTGCCAGATCAGAATTGTATCGATATTGTTGGTAGAAAGCACCCATCAAATCTTCCCACGTACGGATGTCAGTACTTTCCAATTGATAGTACCATTCGAGTTGAGTTCCAGATAGGCTCTCTTGGAAGAAGTGGATCCATAGCTTCTTATTAGTGGTATGAGCTTGAATCTTTCTTACATAAGACCTCAAGTGCATCTTGGGACAGGAGACTCCATCATATTTAGCAAAGGTAGGAACTTTGAATTTTGGAGGAATGACGACTCCAGGAATGAGTCCCAGCTCCTCAAAATCCATCCCAGGGATCTTCTGAATTTCCACGCTTCTCAGACGTTCTTCCAACAGCCTATACTTTTCATCAGATTCATCCTCATATTGAGGATCCTCTTCTTCATCCTCACCTTGTCCATCAGAGTCATCATTAACTTCAGCGTCGTCATCTTGCTCTTCTTCTTCCTCGTCCTTAGGAATTTCAGCGTCTTCAGCTTTCTTTGGACGACCCTTGAACCTTCTTCCCATGTTGATCACTCCTTTGGGTTTCTTGGTCTTGGTCTTCTTAGTCAGGAGAGCTTTCAGTTCATCTTGCCCTTTGGACAAGTTCAGGATCATGGCTTGAAATTCAGCATTCTGAGCTTGGAGATTCTTGACAGTTTGTTCGACATCCATCTTTCTTACTGAAATAAACAGCGGAAAGATGAGGCATTTGTTTTTATGGAACCTGTGATGCGATGTTTATGAATGATATGATTGTGCATATGCAATGTTTTCAAGAGATTAAAGGACTTTTAACACATATCAAAAGAAATAAAAATGAAATGTTATTAATAATAATAATGATAAGTTTCAAGAGCTTATGGTCTTATATCTTTTTAGAGTTACATTAAAATAAAATAGGCTTAATTGCACTTTTGGTCCCCCTATTATTCATTTTTTTTAGTTTTGGTCCCCCTATTTTAAAATCCGAAATTTTAGTCCCTATATTTTAGTTTTTTGAGGATTTTGGTCCCCTGCAAATTTGAAGACAATTTTAAATGAAATGATGCTCACATTAATGATGTGTCAATGTCAATTCAGCAGTGATATGTTCAAAAAAAACTATTTTTATTTAAGATTTATGTTAAACATGTCATCAATGTGAGGTTTATTTCATTAAAAATTGTCTTCGGATTTGCAGGGGGACCAAGATCCTCTAAAAACTAAAATAGAGGGACTAAAATTCCGGATTTTAAAATAGGGGGACCAAAACTCAAAAAAAAGAATAATAGGGGGACCAAAACTGCAATTAAGCCAATTTAATTTTTTTTAACAATATGAAAAAAAATTATAGATGTTATTGTTGAGTTAAAAAATAAGTAGACACTTTTATTAAAATGTGTAATACTTTAATAGTGATATATTTTTTAAAAGATTGATAAACATGCATTATTATATAATAATATTAATGATATTATATAAATATGCAGTGCGGATATGAGACAGGGTGAGTAGTAAGATATATGTGTCCGCTCTCATACCCGCTTATTTTAATAGGTAATTATTTGTGTCTGTGCCCATATAAATTTTGTGAATTTTTATCCTTCTCGTTGTGAGCATTTTTTCCGGGTACTCATGGAGTATGTGCCAAATTGTCATCCATAAGTTGGTTCTTGTTCAAACTTTCTCTCAACTGTGTCAACAAGGTTTCTCTCTCTCTCATATTTGTTGTTGTATCTATGGAGGATTCTTGTTACCTTGCATATATCTATTGAGAATGGGAGGATCACGTCCATACAATATCTTAAAGTGAGTCATCTCCAAACTGAGGTGTTATATAAAAACTTTGTCCTAACCTTTTGGAATTTGAAATGTAAAGACATTTTAGACATTTATTTAAACCGTTTAGAGCTGTCAATTTCAAGGATTAGGGCTTGATATTTAAGGCCCTCAAAATATAAAAGGCTTAAATTTTCAATAATAAATGAGCCAAAAAATAAATAAGGCCTTAAAATAAAGACCCTTAAATTTTAAGTAAGGCCTCAAGGCCCAAACTTCTTCATAACATATTTTCATAAAAAATTAAAATTTTTTATTTTTAATAAAAACATTGACCTTTTTATTTAAAAAAAAACAATTTTTTATTTTGCAAAATTTGTTTTTTTTTTTTTGAAAAATTTGACTTTTTTTATATTTTTGAAAAAAATTGATTTTTTCTCAGAAAAGTCGGCTTTTGATATTTTCGGAAAAAATCAATTTTTTCCAAAAAAAATCAACTTTTTAGATATATGTACATTCAAAAATAATTTATGGTTGAGCTATTTTATATACATTTGCCAATATATAAAACATTGACCGTATTAATTAGTTATAATTAAAGTCAGATACTTTTTATGGTTATAATTGACTGCTTTTATTTTCATGTAGTTTAAATATTATTTAAAAGTTTAAAATATGAACACTTTTAACTTAAAAAATCTAAAATTTATCTAAAAAATATAATATTTATATTTTAAATATTAGTCAATGAGTGTGCCTATGAATTATTTACTGTTGCAAACAAGTTTACACCATCAACACATAATCATAATTGCTACACATGTCGGATGTGAAATGATAAAATTATATATTTTTTAAAAAAATAATAAGAATTTAATTGAAATACATTAACATCACTAAATCATAATCATTAATAAGTATAAAAAGTTTGACTCTTATTTTAAATTCTTAAAGTAATACAATTGAATGTTCATGATGTAATGATGGTATAAAATCGGGGTTTTGCCGAAAAAGTCAACCTTTTTTATTTTCGAAAAAAATCGACTTTTTATATTTTCCAAAAAAATCATTTTTTTGCTGGAAAATCGACTTCTTGTATTTTCGATAAAAAAAATCAAATTTATTTTCGGAAAAGTTGATTTATTATATTTTCAATAAAAAATAGATTTTTTTTTAAATAGTCAACTCTTTATATTTTTATAAAAAATCGATCTTTTTCAAAAAAAAAAAAAAAGTAGACTTTATATTTTTTATTAAAAAATTGGAGTTTTTTTCCAGAAAATTTTACTTTTTTGTGACAGTTGAGAAACTTCTTTGTGTTTAGCTATGAAATGTTATGTTATTTATTTTGATATACTTTTGGAAGAAACTAGGATGATTGTTGCTTGATGCAAACGTATCATTAATGTAAAGTTATCTCTATTAAGAGAAAAATGAAAGAAATACATACTACAAAATAAATATATGTAAAATGTTATAAGTATATATCCTTAACCAAAGATGGGATACGATAAAACAAAATAAAGATTAATAAAAATTAATATTTTATTATGAAAATATTAATAAAATATTTTATTTATATTATTATAAAAATGAATATTTAATTAATAAAGTTCTATGAATAAATCATCTACTTTGATTTTGTCTCAATAATAGAGGTGAAGTTTACAAGATGAAAAACGAAGCAATCTATGTAAAATTACTGTAGAGGTGCAATTTTTGAAACAGAATAAGGCCCCTTCAATAGGGCCTAAAAATAACATATTAACTAAGGGCCCTAAAATTAAAGGGCTTGAAATTTTTTTTATTTAGAGAGGGCTTAATAAAGTGGGGTTTTAGTGGGGCCAAAAAATTGGGGCTTTGAAAAATTGGGCTTATTTGACAACTCTAAAAGCGTTTGATTGACCATCTAATTGAGGATGATATGTGATAAGATTATTTAGATCATATTTTTAATAATTTTCATGTTTAAGTATTGATGTTTTAAGCTTTGTTTTTTCATTTTTCAATTTTATCTAAAGCGTTTGATTGACTATAAGATTGAGGATGGTATGTGATAAGATTATCTAGACCATATTTTTAATAATTTTCATGTTTAAGTATTGATGTTTTAAGCTTTTTTTTTTCTTTTTTATTTGTTTTCCGTGTGTTTCATCGGTTTTTAGGATAAAAAAGTCGTTTTAGACAAAAGGGGAGTCAAGAAAAAAAACACTAAAATTTGAAGTTTTGAAGATCTGCCATACAAAAAATCAGCGGCTCATTACGAACTGGTCGTAACCTCAACCTGGACTACGGGGCCGAGTGGCCCCATGTTGTTCCCCATAGAAAATCTAGGAGGTTTTAATTTGTCACCTCAAGTTGTACCTGACACCCCCCCCCCCCAAATGCAATAAAAAGACTATAATAGCCTTACAAACAATTTCCAACATTTTCAAAATTCACTTAAAGGTTGCGCAGATTTCAAAATTTCTCTAGCGATATCGGAAATTTATAGAATCTATTGGAAGTTATTGAAAAAGTGAGTAATTTACCTTATATTTTGGAATTGTCTGAGGTTTTGTCTTGAAATAATGGAATTTCCGGAAGTTTTAACCATAATTTATGGAATTTCCAGAATGTTTTACCGGAAACTATGAAATTTTTGGATTTTCGTAAATCCAATTGTACCGAAAAATTCATAATTTCCGGTAGTTTCAAAAAATTTGAAATTTTTCGAAATTTTTAGAATTTCTGGTAGTACTAGATTGGGAACTTGGAAATTGACCTTATTTCACTGATTTTTGTCATTTTGGAGTGAGGACTAGGGGAAAAGACAAGACCATGTTTTCTTGTTTTTTATTTGAAGGGGGACCTACTTCATTTTCTTCCTCTGCCACGTAAGCCTTTATACAACATTCAACTTCAATATGACTATAAAGATTGTAATGGTTACAAAGAATACCATGGTGTTGGCCACCACATCCTTCGTTCTGTCCACCACGACCATGGTAGTGGGAAGAAAGAGTAGATGATTCAGTGGTAGATGGAGTGGAGATTGGTCGAAAAGTGTGAGGTGTAGTGAAGCACAACAACTTTTCACTAACTAATCCCTGGTCAGGAACAGGAGATCCCAATAAAATCTGATTATTGATAGAATCAAGTTTTGGTGGCAGTCTCATAAGTGTCGTGATCATAAAAAACTTGTTACGTTATTGTTAATGAGTTGTTGCATCATTTGTAAAAGACATTAGGGTTGAAAAATGAACATTAAAAAAATCAAGCTTACTAAGATAAGCTTACATATCCATATTCTCTAATTTTAAAGGGTTGATATTAAGGATGACATTGTAAAGATAATAGACATCGGTGGAGAAGACTTTTTTAGCCTTTTCTTAAATCTCATAACAAGTTGTAAATGCTTGATACTACGCTTGGAGATTTGGCAATATGGAAAATCATAACACGATGCATATAGAGGCATTGGTTTGCTTCCATTTAGTGCAATGGATGCTGGCAGTATCTTCGATTATTTGGTCAAGTGATATTCAAGTCCTTGACAGTAAATCTATAACTTGAAAGCACTAACCAATATGTTGTAGTTAGTTGTTTCACTTAGTTTCTCGAGCGAAACTTTGATAAAAGTGACGGATTCCCATTTTAAAGTGTAATCTATCTACTATCTACTATCTACTATCTACCCATTAATATTAGATTGACCAAACTACCAAAAATACCCTTCCCTCAAAAATAATTTACATTGTAAATTGGACATTTTAGTAACTAACAAAATAACCCTTCACTTTTCATCTTTTCACATCTCTTGCACCAAATGTTCCATTCTTATTGGTCTAAATTGAAAATTTATTTCCCCCCAAAAGACACTACTCCCCCATTTTTTCTATCTCTCTGTTTCCTCTCGTCTCCCTTTACCCCTCAAACCCTAACATTGTTTCCGCCTCCTTTCTCAACCTTAAAATCGTTTACGCAAAACCCTTGAAATCTCTATAACTCTTTCTCTGTGTTACTTCATTACTTTTGCATTTGATTTGAAGACGTCGTCGCATAAACATGAAGGTGATAGCCGCATACTTGCTTGTCGTCAATTGTTTTTGTTTTAAGAGTATTTTGTTAAATATGTTCATAATAATCATTCAATTTAATTGATTTTTAATGACTTTTGGAGTTCTGTAAATGATTTTTTTAGCTTTTTATGCAACAAAATACATTCTTCCAGAGTTCACAGTTGAAGCTTTGAATAAGAACTACATGCTTCTCCGACTGTTTGTAAGTAAGTGAATTCCTCACCCACTTTCTTCATCAATTTTATGCTTTAATATGTGTTTTTACTTTCTAAACTATACCCATTTTCAACTGATCCGTTCTTCGTTACCTTTAGGTTTAATGGACAACCACCTCATTTTCACTTCTTCCTAATTTCATGTAGATTTATTTACGGATTGTAATTAAATTTCAAGTGAAAAAGAAGATGGAGATATGCTTGTGGGTTGTGGTTTAGGTTTGAAGTGAAGAAGATGGAGATATGTTTGTGGGTTGTAGTTTTGATTTCAAGCAAAGAAGAAATTTAGATACGATTTATTGATGATTGTGTTTATTTTTTTAATGTTTTATGGGTAATTTTTTTTTAATGAGAAGTCACAAGGACCGTGTATTTTCTGTTTCAATGTGGTGCTTTTCTATGGTTTAAGTGTCATGGATTATTTGGTGGTATTTTGTTAAAACATTCATACCCTGCTAGGTTCATACACATTCATACCCTGCTACGTAAGGTTGTTTTCTGTTTGTTGTTCAAATGGCTTTTCTTCAAATGGATTTATGAATTTACAGTGTCATAAATGGTTTTTCTAATAAGTAACTCAATTGTGTAGTGTTTTTCTTCAACTACATCAGTCTTTGTGAAATATCACAGGATGCGGCTCCGACTGTGCAGACAGATAATATAAATCAAGGTGACTGCTTCAGGTGTAAACACTTCATCAAAAACCTTATCACAAACCAAACATCACTGGTCCCCATGCCTTTATTTTTTTTGGAGTCCTGACTGCCTCAGGTGCTGGAACAATTTTGATAATTAAGCTTTTACCACTTGTAGCAACCTGCCTAAAAATTTCAGCTTTCGAGTCGCCACCTATTCTGAAGGGCGAATAGGAAACCCTACGCAGTATAGAGATCAGGGTAAGATACTATATTCAGGTCGAGGGAAGGTGTTAGGCACCCTCAACTCTTTCTTAAAGGTTAACATTGCAAAGATAAGGGTTATGGCAAAACATAAAGAAAGGTAACAAACAATTAATAGGGTTAAAGACATGATTAAGATTTGGAGGAAGGAGACTCGCCTTGTTACCAAGTGCCTACGTATCTCCTTAGGGAGAATCAGAGTCAACGTAGTTCGGGGAGGGTTGTACGCCCCTTAGAGTTGAATTTGATTAGATGTGTTTTTTAGAGGCTTTTTGGTCAGCCTATCGCAGTTTGAATTTGATTTGAAAGGGCATTTTTAGTTGCCCAGGATAAAAATCCTGTAGTATCGTGGTTTAGTGTATTTTAGATGTTTCGGGCGTACAACCCTGATTTGGCACAATTAACCGCAATGATCAATAGGTTTGATCACCATAGTTAAAAGATTGGGGTTTTGCACCATTACCAATTCAAATCGATTGATTCGATTATCACTAATAATGAATTAATGTATTTTATTATTTTTTTATAAATTTTATTTTGTATTGTTACCCCTCATAATCGATTAACACGATTACAAATAATAACAAATTAAATTTAGAACAAAGCAAGATTAATAATCACAATCAATAAGATAATTGCAACCATTTAACCGAATATAATTTGATTTTTATTATTAACATGATTTAATTAGATAAATTAAATCGATATAAATCGAAATAATCGGGAAAAGTCCTAATACTTAATCATATTCATAATCCTAATTTTAATTATATTATTAATTCAATTAAATTAAATATAATTAATTAATTTCTAACCTAAACAATTAAATAAACAAAAAAGAAAAATAAATAAAAATATATAATAACACCTGGGCAACAATCCTGTGTTGTGGCTTTTGAATGTTCATGGTGGAGCCTCAGCCTTGTGTGCGTCAGATCTGGCTTAGTGATCATCCAAGGGCCGAGTATTGAAGGTGTATGGGGTATCTCCTGGAGGCGCGCGCATGGAATCAAGAAGCTTGTTAATTCATAAAATTAAACGCTGGAGCTGGGATTCGAACCAGCGTGTCTTTGGTCACCAGCCACTTGCCCTTGCCAACGAGCCAAGCTTCCCTTGTTGACATTGAATTGAATCATACGCTACATAACATTCCAAAATCGTGTAACAGAATTTAAACAAAACAAACAGCGCCTTGTTGCTGTTCTTCTTCTTCGTGAGTTTTTTAGAAAAAAACACAGACTTGTACCTACAGTTTTGAAGCATAGCCATAGCCCTGCAATTGCCAAACTCACAATAAACATTAAATAAATCGCAAACGAAATCACGTTTAAATCATAAATCAATTTCTAAACGTGGTAGAGCCCTTGATTTGAGCTAATTTAGTCTCTAATTATGCAGCCCCAATTTGAAAACTTAGAACCCTAGTAATGGTGATTCTTGAAACCTGCATCTAAAACACAATTAAATTATCCAGATTGAATCACACCATCAATACAAACACAAATATATAATTAATTCATATGCAGAAGGCATGTAAGCATGGAATCAGGTTCAAGCAATTTTTGCTCTTTGCTTTAGCTTCTCCCCTTTTTACGGTCTCTTTTTTTCACGATTGTTCTTGTTCTTCCAATAAGGTTTTTCGGCAAAAATCCCCTCCTTCTGTCCGTGAGATCTGTCCTTTTTATGTTGGTTAAATTAGGTTATTTCTATACCTAATGGACCTATTGCCCAACTCACTCAATAGCTAAAAATAACCCAAATAATAATAATAATATTACAAATAAATCTTAATAATAATATCACCTATTATTAATATTAATATTAATAATAAAAATTAATAATATTAAATACTAATAGCTAGTAATAATAATGAAAAAAATATTAGTAATAATACTTCAATAAAAATAAATGTTAGAACCCAGTAGTAAAAACTAAAAATCAATACCTCAAAAATGATTGGACTCTTATAATACAATAATTGGGCCAAATGATTGAGCCCAAATTCCTGTCAATCTTAACTCCGTTCTATCTCAGGACACTTTATAAGAGAGCGGGTTTAACAATAGAAATGTCAAACCCCATGGCTCTTAATTTTGACCCCTTAATGAGTTAACAGCCGTAGATTTGATCGGGCAAATTTTGGGGTATGACAGCTGCCCCTGTTCAATCTTCTTAAACCTGAAGAGTCAGATAGGCACGTCTGCCTATCGTGATCTAAAGGTAGAAGATGATTGGACACTGAAATGCCCTGAAATTTGCCTTTGTTGGGAAAGAATTCCGTGGGAGATGGGCTTACAGATGCCACCCAAGGTGAATACCATTCTTCTAAGTGTGAAGCACATGCCCTTTGGAGGGAACCAGATGATTGATTTTTTGTAGCATAGCCTAAAGAGGCAACTTGAATTTTATGCGATGGTATGATGCATGCGATGTATGATGCAGTAAGCTTCTCAAAATAAATGAGAGCCATGTATGTATATGCACTATGTATGAATGAAGTATGTTAGTTGAATGATGTATGATTATCAGTTAAGTTAGTTGAAGTTGTTAGTTATTCTGAAAAGAAAGATAAAGCCTTTGATTGTTGTTGATGGAGAAGATCACTGCCGAGGGACTAACGTGATAAACTCAGTTGAGGAATCATTTGAAAAATTTTGCGTGCCTGGAAAGGCTCCTAGAAAGTGTTAGAACAAGATTTGTTCTTATCAATTATCTTAGTTTTGATGATAACAATAATATGAATTTTGCTTAAGATAATATGGTACTCTAATCCAATGCAATTTCCCTTTCAGGAAATATATATAAAGAGTACGCATAATTCAGCGCTCAGAAGTTGTGTCTCAAATGGTTCAGCATGCAACATCAGAACATGGTCTGGCAAGACATCAGAAGATGGTCGAAGCAGAATCAGAACATGGGTCTATGGAAGCATCAGAAGAACAAGAGATCAGAAGCACTGAAGCTCAGAAGATGGTATCACGCAACAGAAGCACTTCAAGATCAGAAGATTAGAAGATGCTATGCACCAAGCTGTTTTGACTCTGATGATATTCAAACGTCGTATTCACAAACATCAGATCAGAAGAAAGTACAGGTGGCAGACTACGCTGACTGACAAAAGGAACGTTAAAGCTACTAAAGGCAACGTCAGTAGACACAGCGTGAACAAGGCTCGAGGTAGTTGACAAAAGCGTATAACATTAAATGCAATGCTGTACGGAACACGCAAAGCATTAAATGCATTCAACGGTCATCTTCTCAACGCCTATAAATATGAAGTTCTGATGAGAAGCAAGGTTAACGAATTTGAACCAATTCTTAACAACTCTGAACGAAAATAAACTTGCTGGAACGCTATTCAATCAAAGCTCAGAATCTTCATCAACTCACTACATTGCTGTTGTAATATATTAGTGAGATTAAGCTTAAACGATTAAGAGAAATATCACAGTTGTGATTATCGCTTTTAAGAAGCAATTGTAAACTCTTGTATAGATTACATTAAGTTGTAAGGAACTAGAGTGATCGTGTGATCAGTATACTCTAGGAAGTCTTAGCAGTTGGCTGAGCAGTTTGTAACTAGAGTGATCAGGTTGATCAGTAGACTCTAGAAAAGTCTTAGAAGTTGTCTAAGCAGTTGTTCCTGGAGTGATCAAGTTGTGATCAGAATACTCTAGAAGACTTAGTCGTGGACTAAGTGGAAAACCATTGTAATCCGTGCGATTAGTGGATTAAATCCTCAAGTTGAGGTAAATCATCTCTGCGGGGGTGGACTGGAGTAGCTTCGTTAACAGCGAACCAGGATAAAAATAATTGTGCAATTTATTTTTATCGTCCAAGATTTAAAGTCACACTTATTCAATCCCCCCCCCCCCTTTCTAAGTGTTTTTCTATCCTTCAATTGGCATCAGAGCGCCGGTTCTAAGGTGCAAGCACTTAACCGTGTTTAGAAAAGATTCAGGAAGAGAAAAACGCTTCAGTAAAAGATGGTTGATGAAAGTGAAAAGTCTACACCTACACCTGCATCTACATCTGGCTCTGCTGAGCAATACAACGGTAACAATGGTTATACTAGACCGCCGGTATTTGATGGTGAAAACTTTGAATACTGGAAAGATAAACTGGAAAGTTACTTTCTGGGTCTAGATGGTGATCTATGGGATCTTCTGATGGATGGTTACAAACATCCAGTAAATGCCAGTGGCGTAAAGCTGTCAAGGCAAGAAATGAATGATGATCAGAAGAAGCTTTTCAGGAATCATCATAAATGCAGAACTGTTTTGCTGAATGCTATCTCTCATGCTGAGTATGAGAAGATATCTAACAGGGAAACGGCATATGACATATATGAGTCCTTGAAAATGACTCATGAAGGAAATGCTCAAGTCAAGGAGACTAAAGCTCTAGCTTTAATCCAGAAGTATGAAGCCTTCAAGATGGAGGATGATGAAGACATTGAAAAGATGTTTTCAAGATTTCAAACTCTGACTGCTGGATTGAGAGTTCTTGACAAAGGATACACCAAGGCTGATCATGTGAAGAAGATCATCAGAAGCTTACCCAGAAGATGGGGTCCTATGGTGACTGCATTCAAGATTGCAAAGAATCTGAATGAAGTTTCTCTGGAAGAGCTGATCAGTGCCTTGAGAAGCCATGAGATTGAGCTGGATGCAAATGAGCCTCAAAAGAAAGGTAAATCTATTGCATTAAAATCTAATATCAAGAAATGCACTAACGCTTTTCAGGCCAAAGAAGAAGATCCTGAAGAATCAGAATCTGAAGAAGAAGATGAACTGTCCATGATTTCCAGAAGGGTAAATCAACTCTGGAAGAGCAAGCAAAGGAAGTTCAGAGGCTTCAGAAGTTCAAAGAAATTTGAACGTGGAGAATCTTCTGATGATAGAAGATTTGACAAGAAGAAAGTCATGTGCTATGAATGCAATGAGCCTGGACACTACAAGAATGAATGTCCAAATCTTCAGAAGGAAAGTCCCAAGAAGAAGTTTCATAAGAAGAAAGGTCTTATGGCAACCTGGGATGAGTCAGAAGATGATTCAGAAGATGAGCAGGCTAACTGTGCGCTGATGGCGACAGAAGATGACGGATCAGAATCTACATCAGAATCAGATTCTGAAGAGGTATTTTCTGAACTTACTAGAGATGAGTTAGTTTCCGGATTAACTGAACTTCTGGAATCCAAGTCTCAGATTTGTATTAAATACAAAAAGCTGAAAAAGCTATTTGAATTTGAAACAAAGAGGCTTGAGTTGGAAAATTCTGAATTGAAAGATAAACTTTTAAAATTATCCAATGATGTTGGATCTCCTTCTAATTCAGAAAAATCCACTCCTAGTCTAAACCATATTCTGAAAGAATATGATTTAAGTTTCAGGAAGTTCTTATCTAGAAGTATTGGCAGAAGTCAGCTAGCTTCTATGATATATGCTGTGTCTGGAAACAAAAGAGTCGGCATTGGTTATGAGGGTGAAACCCCATACAAACTTGAACCTGTTGATGAAATGAAACTCACATACAAGCCATTGTATGATCAGTTCAAGTATGGCCACTCTCATGATATTAGGCACACTTCACATGCACAAAGTTTTCACATAACACACACCAAGAAGCATGTGACACAACCTAGGAAATATCATGAAACTCATATTAAAAATTATCATGCTGTTCCTCCTATTGCTTATAATGTCAAACCCAAGTTCAATCAGAACTTGAGAAAATCTAACAAGAAAGGACCCAAGAAAATGTGGGTACCTAAGGATAAGATTATTCCTATTGCAGATATCCTTGGCTGCAAGAAGGACAAAGCACAACATGTCATGGTACCTGGACTCTGGATGCTCACGACACATGACAGGAAGAAGGTCTATGTTCCAAGACCTGGTGCTTAAGTCTGGAGGAGAAGTCAAGTTTGGAGGAGATCAGAAGGGCAAGATAATTGGCTCTGGAACTATAAAGTCTGGTAACTCTCCTTCCATTTCTAATGTACTTCTTGTAGAAGGATTAACTCATAACCTCTTATCTATCAGTCAATTAAGTGACAATGGTTATGATATAATCTTCAATCAAAAGTCTTGCAAGGCTGTAAATCAGAAGGATGGCTCAATCCTATTTACAGGCAAGAGGAAGAACAACATTTATAAGACAGATCTGCAAGATCTTATGAGTCAGAAGGTGACTTGTCTTATGTCTGTTTCTGAAGAGCAGTGGGTCTGGCACAGGAGATTAGGTCATGCTAGTTTGAGAAAGATCTCTCAGATT
This sequence comes from Vicia villosa, assembly GCF_029867415.1. Lineage (NCBI taxonomy): Eukaryota > Viridiplantae > Streptophyta > Magnoliopsida > Fabales > Fabaceae > Vicia > Vicia villosa. The sequence continues at coordinate 79,047 of NW_026706064.1, forward strand.
AACAAACTGAATCTTGTCAGAGGACTCCCTAATCTGAAATTCAAATCAGATGCTCTTTGTGAAGCATGTCAGAAGGGCAAGTTCTCCAAACCTGCATTCAAGTCTAAGAATGTTGTTTCTACCTCAAGGCCATTAGAACTCTTGCACATTGATCTGTTTGGCCCAGTCAAAACAGCATCTGTCAGAGGGAAGAAATATGGATTAGTCATCGTAGATGATTATAGTCGCTGGACGTGGGTAAAATTCTTGAAACACAAGGATGAGACTCATTCAGTGTTCTTTGATTTCTGCATTCAGATTCAATCTAAAAAAGAGTGTAAAATCATAAAGGTCAGAAGTGATCATGGTGGTGAATTTGAGAACAGATCCTTTGAAGAGTTCTTCAAAGAAAATGGTATTGCCCATGATTTCTCTTGTCCTAGAACTCCACAGCAAAATGGGGTTGTAGAACGAAAGAATAGGACTCTGCAAGAAATGGCCAGAACCATGATCAATGAAACCAATATGGCTAAGCATTTCTGGGCAGAAGCAATAAACACTGCATGCTATATTCAGAATAGAATCTCTATCAGACCTATTCTAAATAAGACTCCCTATGAATTGTGGAAGAATAGAAAGCCCAACATTTCATATTTCCATCCTTTTGGATGTGTATGCTTTATTCTGAACACTAAAGATTATCTTGGTAAGTTTGATTCCAAAGTACAGAAATGTTTCCTTCTTGGATATTCTGAACGCTCAAAAGGCTACAGAGTATACAATACTGAAACATTGATTGTAGAAGAATCAATCAATATCAGGTTTGATGATAAGCTTGGTTCTGAAAAACCAAAGCAGTTTGATAATTTTGCAGATTGTGATATTGATATATCAGAAGTTGTTGAGCCAAGAAGCAACGCATCGGAAGCAGAGCTTCTCAGAAGCAAAGAATCTGAAGATCAAGTATCAGCTTCTCTGGAGGATCTAAGTATTTCTGAAGAACCATCTGTCAGAAGATCATCTAGACTCATCTCTGGTCATTCAGAAGATGTCATTCTTGGAAAGAAGAATGATCCAATCAGAACAAGAGCATTCCTTAAGAACAATGCAGACTGTCAATTAGGTCTTGTATCTTTGATCGAGCCAACTTCTGTTGATCATGCTCTAGAAGATCCAGACTGGATAATGGCTATGCAAGAAGAACTGAATCAGTTTACAAGGAATGATGTTTGGGATCTTGTTCCTAGACCAGATGGATTCAATATAATTGGTACAAAATGGGTCTTCAGAAACAAGCTCAGTGAGAAAGGTGAAGTGGTAAGGAACAAAGCCAGACTGGTGGCTCAGGGTTATAGTCAGCAAGAAGGGATTGATTATACAGAAACCTTTGCACCAGTGGCCAGGTTAGAGTCTATTCGTCTATTAATTTCTTTTGCCACTCAACATAACATCACTCTCTATCAGATGGATGTTAAGAGTGCCTTCTTAAATGGTTATATAGATCAAGAAGTTTATGTCCATCAACCTCCTGGTTTTGAAGACTCTATGTCTCCGAATCATGTGTTTAAACTAAAGAAATCATTATATGGATTGAAGCAAGCTCCCAGAGCTTGGTATGAACGCTTAAGTTCTTTCCTTCTAGATAATGGTTTCACTAGAGGAAAAGTGGACACTACTCTCTTTTGTAAAACCTTTGAAAAGGATATTTTAATCTGTCAAATATATGTAGATGATATTATTTTTGGAACATCTAATGCTACACTTGGAAAGGAGTTTGCTAAGTCTATGCAGGCTGAGTTTGAAATGAGCATGACGGGAGAACTCAAGTATTTCCTTGGAATACAAATAAATCAAACATCAGAAGGAACATATGTTCACCAAACCAAGTATGTGAAGGAACTTCTGAAGAAGTTTAATCTTCTGGACTGCAAAGAAGCCAAAACTCCTATGCATCCAACATGCATCCTAGGTAAGGATGAGGTAAGTAAGAAGGTAGATCAGAAGTTATACAGAGGTATGATTGGATCTCTTCTATATTTGACTGCTTCTAGACCTGACATTCTGTTCAGTGTTTGTTTGTGTGCTAGATTCCAATCAGATCCTAGAGAATCTCATTTAACTGCTGTTAAGAGAATTCTAAGGTATCTGAAAGGTACTACTAATGTTGGTTTAGTTTACAGAAAATCTAAAGAATACAACTTAGTAGGATTCTGTGATGCTGACTATGCTGGAGACAGAATTGAAAGAAAAAGTACTTCAGGAAGTTGCCAATTTCTTGGAAGTCATTTGATCTCTTGGTATAGCAAGAAGCAAGCAACTATTGCTCTATCAACAACAGAAGCAGAATATGTCGCTGCTGCTGGCTGTAGTACACAGATGCTCTGGATGAAGAGTCAGTTGGAAGATTATCAGATATTTGAGAGTAACATTCCTATATTCTGTGATAATACTTCTGCTATATGTTTATCTAAGAATCCTATTCTTCATTCAAAAGCTAAACATATTGAGATTAAACATCATTTCATAAGGGACTATGTTCAGAAGGGTGTTATTTCTTTAAACTTTGTTGATACAGACCATCAATGGGCTGATATCTTTACAAAACCCCTGGCTGAAGATAGGTTTAAGTTCATTCTGAAGAACATCAGTATGGATTTATGCCCAGAATGAGAAGATGAGAAGTTCTTATGTATGAGTAACTTCTGAAATGAACATGGATTATTTTTTATATATCAGAAGTTCTGATTAAAATCTTTTAGAAATTATGATTCGGTTATTACTAACGTTTCATTGTCTAAGTTGATTCAGAACCTCTTTTAAAGCAAAACAGCTGTTACGTTTTATCTCGGGATGGTAAACCTGTCGTTACTATTCATGGATAAACGCGCGTGCAGTTGAAGGGACGCCGACCATAGGTAACTGTGCTAGTCACCTCATTTGTCTTTATTATCTCTCCTCACGTCACGTAACATTAAATGCTTTTCATCATTCGTTTCATTTTATTTTCTTTTTAAATACTCTTCAAACTCTCCTCTTTCCCTCTCATCTTTCTCTATCTCTTTTTTTCTCTCTCTCTCTTCCATATCAAACCCTACTTGTTCTTTTTTCTGCAAACCCATCATGAACTCTTCATCAAGCCCAGGAAATAATGAAAATCATCAAAACAACAAAAGAAAAGCTGTTGAAACATCTCCTTCCAAACCCAAAAAGATCAAAATCACCTATGATCCTCTCAAGGTGAATCCATTCGAAGCAATGTTGTCTGGAAATTATTCTAGACGAGTGTTTCATCCTCCTGGTGAAAGCCCTCCATCATCTCCATCTTCTTCCTCATCTTTCGACCTTCAAGACTCAGCTTCCTCTTCATCTAACCTTTCCTCTCCCTTAGTCTCTTCTGAAGAAATCTCTTCATCTTCACCTGCTGGGAATGCTGTCTCTGGTAAAGATGGTGGAAGATCTGCATCAGAACCAAGTCTCCCTGACTCCTCGCCTGAAAGCCCGAGAAGCAGTCAATGAAGCGTTTCACTCCTTCATGGCATGCTGGCACAGACGTTGTCTTAGCTAGGGTCCTAGGATTTGGTCTTTGTAGTTTTCTTTTCCTTGTTGCTTCTGCTTGTTAATCATAGGAACTTCTTGTAAACCTTTTTGATTATCAATGAAAAAGTTTCTTTGATTTACATTCCAGTGATTCTATTTTTTTTTTTTTTTTTTTTTTTTGCATCTGAATCTTTTTTAAATATTCTTTTTGATGTTATGACAAAAAGGGGGAGAAGATAAATGATAAATGATTTGATTAAATCTATCAGTTGCTGGGTAAAGAGGCTCCCACACATTCACTAACAAGAACTGCAAGTTCTATATGGTTTAAGTGTTTTGCAGGTACAGAGAAGTGAAGTGAATCTTCAGAAGCAAACACTAGAAGCAAAACCATAAGAAGCGTTATTCTGTAAAAGGAATAAGCTCTTGGAAACTGAAGCAAGCTGAGTGCTGTCAAGCTTCAGAGATCAGAAGCAAGAAAGAAGAATGAATCAGAAGCACTGATAATAGAATTTGAATATCATTGTCTATCCTGTTCTGACAAAATTCTATTTGCTCTGATACATATAATGTTATGGCTCTGATACATTATTTGCTCTGATACATTATTTCAGCCTATATGGCTCTGATACATATAATGTGTTCAAACATACATTTTATGTTCTAACTCGTTCATGCTGACTTTTGTCGTTTAGTTTTTGTTCTGTAACATTTCAGGATGTAGAGATGCTCTGATGATGCTCTGGTACATTCAACAATGTTCTGATACAAATCTAGCATGAAGTGATGATTGGTAGACATTCAAAGTTCTGAAGCTATCCGAGGGAAGCAGAAATCAGAAGATGTGAATGTTCTAAAAGATCCAGAAAACTCAAGTTCTGAAGCTGTCCTGAATGGAAGCAGAAATCAGAAGCTGTGAATGTTCTGAAGATCAAAGAAATTCAAGTTCTGAAGCTGTCCTAAATGGAAGCAGAAGTCAGAAGCTGTGAATGTTCTGAAGATCAAAGAAATTCAAGTTCTGAAGCTGTCCAAGATGGAAGCAGGAATCAGAAGCTGTGAGTGTTCTAAGGATCTAAAGAAATTCAAGTTCTGAAGCTGTCCAATGGAAGCAGAAGTCAGAAGCTATGAATTCTCTGAAGACAGAAGCTTATATGATCGTCTCTACCGAAATAATTAGGGAAGTCTTTTATCAAAGTTCTTCGAGTATTTATTTCAGGGGGAGATTATTTATCTCAGGGGGAGATTGTTAATCTCAGGGGGAGACATATTCATATGCTTATGCTATAGCTGTGTAATTTGTCTTTTGCCGTCTACTCTTTCTGATCGCAAATTCATATCATTTATATATGTTTTTGTCATCATCAAAAAGGGGGAGATTGTTAGAACAAGATTTTTTCTTATCAATTATCTTAGTTTTGATGATAACAATAATATGAATTTTGCTTAAGATAATATGGTACTCTAATCCAATGCAATTTCCCTTTCAGGAAATATATATAAAGAGTACGCATAATTCAGCGCTCAGAAGTTGTGTCTCAAATGGTTCAGCATGCAACATCAGAACATGGTCTGGCAAGACATCAGAAGATGGTCGAAGCAGAATCAGAACATGGGTCTATGGAAGCATCAGAAGAACAAGAGATCAGAAGCACTGAAGCTCAGAAGATGGTATCACGCAACAGAAGCACTTCAAGATCAGAAGATTAGAAGATGCTATGCACCAAGCTGTTTTGACTCTGATGATATTCAAACGTCGTATTCACAAACATCAGATCAGAAGAAAGTACAGGTGGCAGACTACGCTGACTGACAAAAGGAACGTTAAAGCTACTAAAGGCAACGTCAGTAGACACAGCGTGAACAAGGCTCGAGGTAGTTGACAAAAGCGTATAACATTAAATGCAATGCTGTACGGAACACGCAAAGCATTAAATGCATTCAACGGTCATCTTCTCAACGCCTATAAATATGAAGTTCTGATGAGAAGCAAGGTTAACGAATTTGAACCAATTCTTAACAACTCTGAACGAAAATAAACTTGCTGGAACGCTATTCAATCAAAGCTCAGAATCTTCATCAACTCACTACATTGCTGTTGTAATATATTAGTGAGATTAAGCTTAAACGATTAAGAGAAATATCACAGTTGTGATTATCGCTTTTAAGAAGCAATTGTAAACTCTTGTATAGATTACATTAAGTTGTAAGGAACTAGAGTGATCGTGTGATCAGTATACTCTAGGAAGTCTTAGCAGTTGGCTGAGCAGTTTGTAACTAGAGTGATCAGGTTGATCAGTAGACTCTAGAAAAGTCTTAGAAGTTGTCTAAGCAGTTGTTCCTGGAGTGATCAAGTTGTGATCAGAATACTCTAGAAGACTTAGTCGTGGACTAAGTGGAAAACCATTGTAATCCGTGCGATTAGTGGATTAAATCCTCAGGTTGAGGTAAATCATCTCTGCGGGGGTGGACTGGAGTAGCTTCGTTAACAGCGAACCAGGATAAAAATAATTGTGCAATTTATTTTTATCGTCCAAGATTTAAAGTCACACTTATTCAATCCCCCCCCCCCCCTTTCTAAGTGTTTTTCTATCCTTCAATTGGCATCAGAGCGCCGGTTCTAAGGTGCAAGCACTTAACCGTGTTTAGAAAAGATTCAGGAAGAGAAAAACGCTTCAGTAAAAGATGGTTGATGAAAGTGAAAAGTCTACACCTACACCTGCATCTACATCTGGCTCTGCTGAGCAATACAACGGTAACAATGGTTATACTAGACCGCCGGTATTTGATGGTGAAAACTTTGAATACTGGAAAGATAAACTGGAAAGTTACTTTCTGGGTCTAGATGGTGATCTATGGGATCTTCTGATGGATGGTTACAAACATCCAGTAAATGCCAGTGGCGTAAAGCTGTCAAGGCAAGAAATGAATGATGATCAGAAGAAGCTTTTCAGGAATCATCATAAATGCAGAACTGTTTTGCTGAATGCTATCTCTCTTGCTGAGTATGAGAAGATATCTAACAGGGAAACGGCATATGACATATATGAGTCCTTGAAAATGACTCATGAAGGAAATGCTCAAGTCAAGGAGACTAAAGCTCTAGCTTTAATCCAGAAGTATGAAGCCTTCAAGATGGAGGATGATGAAGACATTGAAAAGATGTTTTCAAGATTTCAAACTCTGACTGCTGGATTGAGAGTTCTTGACAAAGGATACACCAAGGCTGATCATGTGAAGAAGATCATCAGAAGCTTACCCAGAAGATGGGGTCCTATGGTGACTGCATTCAAGATTGCAAAGAATCTGAATGAAGTTTCTCTGGAAGAGCTGATCAGTGCCTTGAGAAGCCATGAGATTGAGCTGGATGCAAATGAGCCTCAAAAGAAAGGTAAATCTATTGCATTAAAATCTAATATCAAGAAATGCACTAACGCTTTTCAGGCCAAAGAAGAAGATCCTGAAGAATCAGAATCTGAAGAAGAAGATGAACTGTCCATGATTTCCAGAAGGGTAAATCAACTCTGGAAGAGCAAGCAAAGGAAGTTCAGAGGCTTCAGAAGTTCAAAGAAATTTGAACGTGGAGAATCTTCTGATGATAGAAGATTTGACAAGAAGAAAGTCATGTGCTATGAATGCAATGAGCCTGGACACTACAAGAATGAATGTCCAAATCTTCAGAAGGAAAGTCCCAAGAAGAAGTTTCATAAGAAGAAAGGTCTTATGGCAACCTGGGATGAGTCAGAAGATGATTCAGAAGATGAGCAGGCTAACTGTGCGCTGATGGCGACAGAAGATGACGGATCAGAATCTACATCAGAATCAGATTCTGAAGAGGTATTTTCTGAACTTACTAGAGATGAGTTAGTTTCCGGATTAACTGAACTTCTGGAATCCAAGTCTCAGATTTGTATTAAATACAAAAAGCTGAAAAAGCTATTTGAATTTGAAACAAAGAGGCTTGAGTTGGAAAATTCTGAATTGAAAGATAAACTTTTAAAATTATCCAATGATGTTGGATCTCCTTCTAATTCAGAAAAATCCACTCCTAGTCTAAACCATATTCTGAAAGAATATGATTTAAGTTTCAGGAAGTTCTTATCTAGAAGTATTGGCAGAAGTCAGCTAGCTTCTATGATATATGCTGTGTCTGGAAACAAAAGAGTCGGCATTGGTTATGAGGGTGAAACCCCATACAAACTTGAACCTGTTGATGAAATGAAACTCACATACAAGCCATTGTATGATCAGTTCAAGTATGGCCACTCTCATGATATTAGGCACACTTCACATGCACAAAGTTTTCACATAACACACACCAAGAAGCATGTGACACAACCTAGGAAATATCATGAAACTCATATTAAAAATTATCATGCTGTTCCTCCTATTGCTTATAATGTCAAACCCAAGTTCAATCAGAACTTGAGAAAATCTAACAAGAAAGGACCCAAGAAAATGTGGGTACCTAAGGATAAGATTATTCCTATTGCAGATATCCTTGGCTGCAAGAAGGACAAAGCACAACATGTCATGGTACCTGGACTCTGGATGCTCACGACACATGACAGGAAGAAGGTCTATGTTCCAAGACCTGGTGCTTAAGTCTGGAGGAGAAGTCAAGTTTGGAGGAGATCAGAAGGGCAAGATAATTGGCTCTGGAACTATAAAGTCTGGTAACTCTCCTTCCATTTCTAATGTACTTCTTGTAGAAGGATTAACTCATAACCTCTTATCTATCAGTCAATTAAGTGACAATGGTTATGATATAATCTTCAATCAAAAGTCTTGCAAGGCTGTAAATCAGAAGGATGGCTCAATCCTATTTACAGGCAAGAGGAAGAACAACATTTATAAGACAGATCTGCAAGATCTTATGAGTCAGAAGGTGACTTGTCTTATGTCTGTTTCTGAAGAGCAGTGGGTCTGGCACAGGAGATTAGGTCATGCTAGTTTGAGAAAGATCTCTCAGATTAACAAACTGAATCTTGTCAGAGGACTCCCTAATCTGAAATTCAAATCAGATGCTCTTTGTGAAGCATGTCAGAAGGGCAAGTTCTCCAAACCTGCATTCAAGTCTAAGAATGTTGTTTCTACCTCAAGGCCATTAGAACTCTTGCACATTGATCTGTTTGGCCCAGTCAAAACAGCATCTGTCAGAGGGAAGAAATATGGATTAGTCATCGTAGATGATTATAGTCGCTGGACGTGGGTAAAATTCTTGAAACACAAGGATGAGACTCATTCAGTGTTCTTTGATTTCTGCATTCAGATTCAATCTGAAAAAGAGTGTAAAATCATAAAGGTCAGAAGTGATCATGGTGGTGAATTTGAGAACAGATCCTTTGAAGAGTTCTTCAAAGAAAATGGTATTGCCCATGATTTCTCTTGTCCTAGAACTCCACAGCAAAATGGGGTTGTAGAACGAAAGAATAGGACTCTGCAAGAAATGGCCAGAACCATGATCAATGAAACCAATATGGCTAAGCATTTCTGGGCAGAAGCAATAAACACTGCATGCTATATTCAGAATAGAATCTCTATCAGACCTATTCTAAATAAGACTCCCTATGAATTGTGGAAGAATAGAAAGCCCAACATTTCATATTTCCATCCTTTTGGATGTGTATGCTTTATTCTGAACACTAAAGATTATCTTGGTAAGTTTGATTCCAAAGCACAGAAATGTTTCCTTCTTGGATATTCTGAACGCTCAAAAGGCTACAGAGTATACAATACTGAAACATTGATTGTAGAAGAATCAATCAATATCAGGTTTGATGATAAGCTTGGTTCTGAAAAACCAAAGCAGTTTGATAATTTTGCAGATTGTGATATTGATATATCAGAAGTTGTTGAGCCAAGAAGCAACGCATCGGAAGCAGAGCTTCTCAGAAGCAAAGAATCTGAAGATCAAGTATCAGCTTCTCTGGAGGATCTAAGTATTTCTGAAGAACCATCTGTCAGAAGATCATCTAGACTCATCTCTGGTCATTCAGAAGATGTCATTCTTGGAAAGAAGAATGATCCAATCAGAACAAGAGCATTCCTTAAGAACAATGCAGACTGTCAATTAGGTCTTGTATCTTTGATCGAGCCAACTTCTGTTGATCATGCTCTAGAAGATCCAGACTGGATAATGGCTATGCAAGAAGAACTGAATCAGTTTACAAGGAATGATGTTTGGGATCTTGTTCCTAGACCAGATGGATTCAATATAATTGGTACAAAATGGGTCTTCAGAAACAAGCTCAGTGAGAAAGGTGAAGTGGTAAGGAACAAAGCCAGACTGGTGGCTCAGGGTTATAGTCAGCAAGAAGGGATTGATTATACAGAAACCTTTGCACCAGTGGCCAGGTTAGAGTCTATTCGTCTATTAATTTCTTTTGCCACTCAACATAACATCACTCTCTATCAGATGGATGTTAAGAGTGCCTTCTTAAATGGTTATATAGATCAAGAAGTTTATGTCCATCAACCTCCTGGTTTTGAAGACTCTATGTCTCCGAATCATGTGTTTAAACTAAAGAAATCATTATATGGATTGAAGCAAGCTCCCAGAGCTTGGTATGAACGCTTAAGTTCTTTCCTTCTAGATAATGGTTTCACTAGAGGAAAAGTGGACACTACTCTCTTTTGTAAAACCTTTGAAAAGGATATTTTAATCTGTCAAATATATGTAGATGATATTATTTTTGGAACATCTAATGCTACACTTGGAAAGGAGTTTGCTAAGTCTATGCAGGCTGAGTTTGAAATGAGCATGACGGGAGAACTCAAGTATTTCCTTGGAATACAAATAAATCAAACATCAGAAGGAACATATGTTCACCAAACCAAGTATGTGAAGGAACTTCTGAAGAAGTTTAATCTTCTGGACTGCAAAGAAGCCAAAACTCCTATGCATCCAACATGCATCCTAGGTAAGGATGAGGTAAGTAAGAAGGTAGATCAGAAGTTATACAGAGGTATGATTGGATCTCTTCTATATTTGACTGCTTCTAGACCTGACATTCTGTTCAGTGTTTGTTTGTGTGCTAGATTCCAATCAGATCCTAGAGAATCTCATTTAACTGCTGTTAAGAGAATTCTAAGGTATCTGAAAGGTACTACTAATGTTGGTTTAGTTTACAGAAAATCTAAAGAATACAACTTAGTAGGATTCTGTGATGCTGACTATGCTGGAGACAGAATTGAAAGAAAAAGTACTTCAGGAAGTTGCCAATTTCTTGGAAGTCATTTGATCTCTTGGTATAGCAAGAAGCAAGCAACTATTGCTCTATCAACAACAGAAGCAGAATATGTCGCTGCTGCTGGCTGTAGTACACAGATGCTCTGGATGAAGAGTCATTTGGAAGATTATCAGATATTTGAGAGTAACATTCCTATATTCTGTGATAATACTTCTGCTATATGTTTATCTAAGAATCCTATTCTTCATTCAAAAGCTAAACATATTGAGATTAAACATCATTTCATAAGGGACTATGTTCAGAAGGGTGTTATTTCTTTAAACTTTGTTGATACAGACCATCAATGGGCTGATATCTTTACAAAACCCCTGGCTGAAGATAGGTTTAAGTTCATTCTGAAGAACATCAGTATGGATTTATGCCCAGAATGAGAAGATGAGAAGTTCTTATGTATGAGTAACTTCTGAAATGAACATGGATTATTTTTTATATATCAGAAGTTCTGATTAAAATCTTTTAGAAATTATGATTCGGTTATTACTAACGTTTCATTGTCTAAGTTGATTCAGAACCTCTTTTAAAGCAAAACAGCTGTTACGTTTTATCTCGGGATGGTAAACCTGTCGTTACTATTCATGGATAAACGCGCGTGCAGTTGAAGGGACGCCGACCATAGGTAACTGTGCTAGTCACCTCATTTGTCTTTATTATCTCTCCTCACGTCACGTAACATTAAATGCTTTTCATCATTCGTTTCATTTTATTTTCTTTTTAAATACTCTTCAAACTCTCCTCTTTCCCTCTCATCTTTCTCTATCTCTTTTTTTCTCTCTCTCTCTTCCATATCAAACCCTACTTGTTCTTTTTTCTGCAAACCCATCATGAACTCTTCATCAAGCCCAGGAAATAATGAAAATCATCAAAACAACAAAAGAAAAGCTGTTGAAACATCTCCTTCCAAACCCAAAAAGATCAAAATCACCTATGATCCTCTCAAGGTGAATCCATTCGAAGCAATGTTGTCTGGAAATTATTCTAGACGAGTGTTTCATCCTCCTGGTGAAAGCCCTCCATCATCTCCATCTTCTTCCTCATCTTTCGACCTTCAAGACTCAGCTTCCTCTTCATCTAACCTTTCCTCTCCCTTAGTCTCTTCTGAAGAAATCTCTTCATCTTCACCTGCTGGGAATGCTGTCTCTGGTAAAGATGGTGGAAGATCTGCATCAGAACCAAGTCTCCCTGACTCCTCGCCTGAAAGCCCGAGAAGCAGTCAATGAAGCGTTTCACTCCTTCATGGCATGCTGGCACAGACGTTGTCTTAGCTAGGGTCCTAGGATTTGGTCTTTGTAGTTTTCTTTTCCTTGTTGCTTCTGCTTGTTAATCATAGGAACTTCTTGTAAACCTTTTTGATTATCAATGAAAAAGTTTCTTTGATTTACATTCCAGTGATTCTATTTTTTTTTTTTTTTTTTTTTTGCATCTGAATCTTTTTTAAATATTCTTTTTGATGTTATGACAAAAAGGGGGAGAAGATAAATGATAAATGATTTGATTAAATCTATCAGTTGCTGGGTAAAGAGGCTCCCACACATTCACTAACAAGAACTGCAAGTTCTATATGGTTTAAGTGTTTTGCAGGTACAGAGAAGTGAAGTGAATCTTCAGAAGCAAACACTAGAAGCAAAACCATAAGAAGCGTTATTCTGTAAAAGGAATAAGCTCTTGGAAACTGAAGCAAGCTGAGTGCTGTCAAGCTTCAGAGATCAGAAGCAAGAAAGAAGAATGAATCAGAAGCACTGATAATAGAATTTGAATATCATTGTCTATCCTGTTCTGACAAAATTCTATTTGCTCTGATACATATAATGTTATGGCTCTGATACATTATTTGCTCTGATACATTATTTCAGCCTATATGGCTCTGATACATATAATGTGTTCAAACATACATTTTATGTTCTAACTCGTTCATGCTGACTTTTGTCGTTTAGTTTTTGTTCTGTAACATTTCAGGATGTAGAGATGCTCTGATGATGCTCTGGTACATTCAACAATGTTCTGATACAAATCTAGCATGAAGTGATGATTGGTAGACATTCAAAGTTCTGAAGCTATCCGAGGGAAGCAGAAATCAGAAGATGTGAATGTTCTAAAAGATCCAGAAAACTCAAGTTCTGAAGCTGTCCTGAATGGAAGCAGAAATCAGAAGCTGTGAATGTTCTGAAGATCAAAGAAATTCAAGTTCTGAAGCTGTCCTAAATGGAAGCAGAAGTCAGAAGCTGTGAATGTTCTGAAGATCAAAGAAATTCAAGTTCTGAAGCTGTCCAAGATGGAAGCAGGAATCAGAAGCTGTGAGTGTTCTAAGGATCTAAAGAAATTCAAGTTCTGAAGCTGTCCAATGGAAGCAGAAGTCAGAAGCTATGAATTCTCTGAAGACAGAAGCTTATATGATCGTCTCTACCGAAATAATCAGGGAAGTCTTTTATCAAAGTTCTTCGAGTATTTATTTCAGGGGGAGATTATTTATCTCAGGGGGAGATTGTTAATCTCAGGGGGAGACATATTCATATGCTTATGCTATAGCTGTGTAATTTGTCTTTTGCCGTCTACTCTTTCTGATCGCAAATTCATATCATTTATATATGTTTTTGTCATCATCAAAAAGGGGGAGATTGTTAGAACAAGATTTGTTCTTATCAATTATCTTAGTTTTGATGATAACAATAATATGAATTTTGCTTAAGATAATATGGTACTCTAATCCAATGCAATTTCCCTTTCAGGAAATATATATAAAGAGTACGCATAATTCAGCGCTCAGAAGTTGTGTCTCAAATGGTTCAGCATGCAACATCAGAACATGGTCTGGCAAGACATCAGAAGATGGTCGAAGCAGAATCAGAACATGGGTCTATGGAAGCATCAGAAGAACAAGAGATCAGAAGCACTGAAGCTCAGAAGATGGTATCACGCAACAGAAGCACTTCAAGATCAGAAGATTAGAAGATGCTATGCACCAAGCTGTTTTGACTCTGATGATATTCAAACGTCGTATTCACAAACATCAGATCAGAAGAAAGTACAGGTGGCAGACTACGCTGACTGACAAAAGGAACGTTAAAGCTACTAAAGGCAACGTCAGTAGACACAGCGTGAACAAGGCTCGAGGTAGTTGACAAAAGCGTATAACATTAAATGCAATGCTGTACGGAACACGCAAAGCATTAAATGCATTCAACGGTCATCTTCTCAACGCCTATAAATATGAAGTTCTGATGAGAAGCAAGGTTAACGAATTTGAACCAATTCTTAACAACTCTGAACGAAAATAAACTTGCTGGAACGCTATTCAATCAAAGCCCAGAATCTTCATCAACTCACTACATTGCTGTTGTAATATATTAGTGAGATTAAGCTTAAACGATTAAGAGAAATATCACAGTTGTGATTATCGCTTTTAAGAAGCAATTGTAAACTCTTGTATAGATTACATTAAGTTGTAAGGAACTAGAGTGATCGTGTGATCAGTATACTCTAGGAAGTCTTAGCAGTTGGCTGAGCAGTTTGTAACTAGAGTGATCAGGTTGATCAGTAGACTCTAGAAAAGTCTTAGAAGTTGTCTAAGCAGTTGTTCCTGGAGTGATCAAGTTGTGATCAGAATACTCTAGAAGACTTAGTCGTGGACTAAGTGGAAAACCATTGTAATCCGTGCGATTAGTGGATTAAATCCTCAGGTTGAGGTAAATCATCTCTGCGGGGGTGGACTGGAGTAGCTTCGTTAACAGCGAACCAGGATAAAAATAATTGTGCAATTTATTTTTATCGTCCAAGATTTAAAGTCACACTTATTCAATCCCCCCCCTTTCTAAGTGTTTTTCTATCCTTCAGAAAGGATGGAATACGTCTTGAAGAAGACTTCCTGGAAAGGTTCCTGAAAAGGAATAGCGAGGACCTTCTGTTGGTTGTGTAATTGGCTTGCTATGGTCAGCAAGCTTCCGCAGTTTGTGAACCCCCACTTACTATAGTTCTAGTAAGTTTCCGTAATTTGTGAACCCTTACTTACCATAGTTCTGGTAAGTTTTCGCAGTTTGTGGACCCCTACTTACCATAGTTCTGGTAAGTTTTCGCAGTTAGTGAACCCCTACTTACTATAGTGCTAGTAAGCTTTCGCAGTTTGTGGACCCCTACTTACCATAGTTCTGGTAAGTTTTCGCAGTTTGTGGACCTCTCACTTACCATAGTGCTGGCAAGCTACGTCGCAGTTTGTACCTCTCACTTACCATAGTTCTGGCAAGTTACATCGCAATTTGTACCTCTCACTTACCATAGTTCTGGCAAGTTACATCGCAGTTTGTACCTCTCACTTACCATAGTTCTGGCAAGTTACATCGCAGTTTGGACCCCAATAGGATTGCTTGCTATAATTCTAGCAAGTTCACCTGCACCGACAGGGTTATCGGCGAATATCATCGCAGAATTTACCTGTTTCACCAGGGTTATCTGCGAGTGTTATCGCAGAATTTACCTGTACCACCAATAGGGTTATTCGCGAGTGTTGTCGCGAAATTTACCTATGTTATCAGGGTTATCTGCGAGTGTTATCGCAGAATTTACCTGTACCACCAATAGGGTTATTCGCGAGTGTTGTCGCGAAATTTACCTATGTTACCAGGGTTATCTGCGAGTGTTGTCGCAGAATTTACCTGTACCACCAATAGGGTTATTCGCGAGTGTTGTCGCGAAATTTACCTATGTTATCAGGGTTATCTGCGAGTGTTATCGCAGAATTTACCTGTACCACCAATAGGGTTATTCGCGAGTGTTGTCGCAAAATTTACCTATGTTATCAGGGTTATCTGCGAGTGTTATCGCAGAATTTACCTGTACCACCAATAGGGTTATTCGCGAGTGTTGTCGCGAAATTTACCTATGTCATCAGGGTTATCTGCGAGTGTTATCGCAGAATTTACCTGTACCACCAATAGGGTTATCCGCGAGTGTTATCGCGAAATTTACCTATGTAGAATTTTGTTTTGTAAATGCGTATGCATCATGCTTATGCGTTATGCACATGCCCCTGTTGTTTGTATAATGCGTATGTGTGAATGCTTACACATGTATATGTTGTATGTATACTGATGAAACGGTCAGACGAGGACTGACTACCAGACGGGAACTGGACTTTGTAATGGTTTGGATTGCCAATAAAAATTGGGCTTTTGTGATATGTATATGCTAATGCTAATGCGTATGCATGTATGCTAATGCTGATGCAATCTCATGGTTTTATCTCCTCAAACCCTTTGAACTTGTTTATTCCATGCTTGCACTTATACCCTGACTATGCTTATGCTGGCTTTGTAATGTTTATGTATGCTTATGCATATGCGTATGCTTGGTTGACGTAATGAGTGGAACGAAGTAATGTCTTCTGTAAGATTACCCGAAAAAGGTCTTTTGAATGGATGTGAATGTTTGTCTTGAAGAAGACCACATAAAGAGTTACGGTGTAATGTATCAACCAATGTATGTAATGCGTGATTTGTATGTATTTGTGTGATGCTCCAACGGTAGGTTATTAGTAACCAAAGCGTATATAGTTCGCTGGAGTTGCAGGTCTGTTTGCTAGGATGGGGTGTGATGCTAGCGCGATTTCCCAATACCTGTCTTGTTTGAGCTCGGAAGATCGTAGTTAGGAGAAAGAATTTGTTCGATGTTGTAAAGTGCGAGAACGCCTTTTTCCTTTTGTTGTGTGTCTTGCGGATTTGATATCCATTGCCCCAGTATTTTCATGGAGAAAGATGCTTATGAAGGAAGTGCCCCAGGGAATAGCCTTGTCATATGCTTCGATGTTTAGATTGAAGGGTGTGCCCCTGATCTTCAGGTCATGGAAGGTTATCCATAGTGTTCTATCCTTTGAATTTGAATTCTTCCCATGTTTGACATGCCCCTGTTTGAGATTGCTTTGAGATGTGCCCCAAGTCGATTGAACCTTAGGAAGACTGCCCCTAGTTAATAGGATGTTCGATTGTATGCCCCTGTGCTCCTTGAAATTTTTGCCCCTGTTTGGGAGAACCCCCTAGATGTGGTTCCCCCGACTCCAGGGTCTTTATTAGAAATGCTCACCTTTGATTAAACCAATTTCGAGATTTCTTCGATGCTAAGTGTATACTCGTAGATGGTGTTGTACTTTTTTTGAGAAGTAGCTCCAATGGAATGCGTATGCCAGTTTTTGAAATCGAAGTCCGTTATGAATTAGGACTGGATGGTTTTGAAAAGAATGCTTGAAGAAGCATAGTGATTAGAAGTAGTTTTAACAAACATAGGAGTCAGTATAACAGATCCTGCTTAATATGCTTTCATGGTTAACCTTGCCTCAATTAGGACTTTTAAATGTTGTAACTTGGCCTGGTTCATGTTTTAAGAAACAATGGATATAAGGCTCAAAATTTTACTTATCCTACCCCTTTCTCCTTGATGTTCTCCAGATCCTAAAAATTCTACTAATCCAATGGATGTGCTTTGTTTGCAGGAGAATCGTTTCAGTTTCGATGTTGAGCAGAAGCTTTAATAGAGATCCAAGCATTGATGAAAATATTGTGAAGATCCAAGCATGGATGCGAAGCTTTGATGATTTAGCAGTCACCAGATTATCCATTGTATTTAGCCTTTGTTTTTATCCCTTATTTTTGCATGAACCAATTCTTTTGAATTTGATCCATCGGGATGCCCTAACTTTTGCCTAAGTCGTTTTTTTTTATTCATGGAATTTTTGACTTAGCGGGCGCTTTTCTCCTTTTTCTTTTGAATACTCCTTTTGAGATTGATCCTTGGATATTGAATATTGTGACTGCTATGTTGATTTTGATTTGTAAGCTTCGCCTTTGATACTTCCTCGATCTTGAATAATGTAATGAGGAAGCAGGTGTTGTAAATGTTATCTCCATTACTTCCTCAATCTTGGATGAATGCGAGGAAGAAGATACGCTTGAACCTTATGCTTGGATGGACTGATTCTCTTGGCAACCAAAATACATCGTTGAATTAGTTGACATCTACCCTGCCCCTGGTTAAAATCAAGGTTTTTTTTTGAACAGTAGAAACAAAACTCCAACTCCTGGCTCGAGGGGGTAACGAGGGATTAACATCCTTATATCTCCACTGTTTGGGAAATGAAACAATGCCTGTACATCCTCGGCTCGGTCTTACTTTGAAAGCATATATTTAGCTGGACTTAGTTTTTGTATTCGTCATTCTCCCTCAAGTTTGTTAATAACCCTAAAAATAGAAGTGTGTGACTGGAAAGTCGTGGTAGTGAGTGAATGAAGTGAATGAATTGATTCCAAAACCTTGTTTCACTCCTTAGGTTCTCAAACTTGTAGAAGTGAGGGCAACCTCGAACTTTCTTCGGACATGTCATACTGGCGGGAAGAAATCGTTAGCGGTGGGTTTTCGTCGTATCGGAACTTCATGAGTTTCCTTTGACTGAACCTCTTTTGCTTCTCCTGAGGATAGTATCACCTATGACCCTTTTTTCTTTGGTGTGGGGCTGACATATGTCGCATTCCCTCCATTGTAGTCATGCATCTTTGCTCAGGGTATTGCCCCAGTTGGACTAATCCTTGCCCCAGGTTATCGTAGAGCGTCCTTGAAAGTTTGATATGTTCTAAGATGAACCCCTTTATGATTAGATACATCTTGAGTGTATCTATGAGGGAACTCTTTGTTGAACTGATCCTTGCTCGATGAAAACCTTTATTGTATTCATAATCCTGTTATGACAAGGCATGGACATGCGGTTGGCATGGTGAAAGACATCCTTTTTTTTAGTAAGACTAAGGTCATTCTCAATTTATCCTCATTTCTCCATAGTTTACGATCCTTTGATTTTTGGAGTTTCGGGAAACCGGCTAGCATGGTAAGTGTGGATGCGGGCGAAGATAGAAATGCAAATGTGAATGTATGAATGCATGAAAATGCAAATGCACGCGTAAGCGAGAGATTCCTTATATTGTAACTCCGTGTATGCAATGCAGACGTGTAACATATGATCCTAAGGATAGCCTTAGAGGCGACATTAGACCCTTGTGGAATCTTTGCAAGATAGATGTTATGACACGTTAAGGGAAATCCCTTGGATTCGAGAGTATGTAGAAGATAGCGGCTAGTGACCGTTCAAGATAGTCACTAAATCTCATGGCCATCGAGAGGCCAATCAACGTGTACCAATGAATTCGTCCCTCGTGGGAAGGTTCTCTATGCGGAACACAACCTATCTAAGGACGATATGGACGAAGAGAAATCCCTACATGCCAGGGATGTGATGTGTAAATGGAGATCCAAAACTCTACAAGTTAGAGGGTGCGCGGGAATAAGCATGGAGTGACCGTTTAGGACAGTCACTAGATTTCATAGCCATCGGGAGGCCAATCGAACACATGCTAGTGAAGTTGTCCTTCGGGGAATGACGCGTCGTTGTGAAAACACGTAGATATAACAGAAAATCCCTATATGCTAGGGAGTGCGCAGGTGCAGGCACGAGATGACCGTTCGAGACAGTCACTAGATCGCATGGCCCTCGAGAGGCCAATTGACGTGCGTTAATGGAAATGTCCTTCGTGGGAAGGATGCGTAGTTGTAGATACAAGGATATAAAAATAAAATCCCCACAGGCTAGGGGATGCATAGATGGTGATGTCTTCCGTGGGAAAGACACGGTCTTTTAGAAATTAGGGTCCCTACAGGCTAGGGACCACGTAGTGATACCTGCAAAATCCAAACGCATAGATATCCAAAGCAAATAAGTTGCAAACATATAATAAGCACATGAGCACGAAAGTCCTAGGTTCATAGGTTCGACGTAGGGGGCTCTAGGGAGCCAACCTTTTTATGGGAGTGTTCTAGAAGGTCTCATGGGGTCGTTCGTAGCCTCCGAGACTTTTTGTCTCTTCGGATTTTAGAACAACTCATTTTATCCATGAGGTTCGAATTTTTGGGGTAGGTTCTCGGAGAGATCAGCCAAGTATCCAGTCCTGCCCTCAACAAAGTCAAGCCTCGTTTTGGACATTTCCGAATACTCAACCCACTCCGAGTGAAATTATCAATGAGACTCGTAGGAGATTCATACTCCCCTATTGATCTCAAAGTTAACTCCCACACTTAGGGTTTAACAACAATGTATAATAACCCAACAGATATAATAGAAAAATAGCAAAAAATATTCATTTAAATAAATATTTAATTAAACTGCAGTAATGAAATTGCAAAGGAAGATAAATAAATAAATAAAATTTAAATATTTAAAACTAACCTCGAACTCCAGCCGCTTGCAATTTAAAATGCGATACACAGCAAATATTTAAATAAACAGATATTATTTAAATAAACAGGTATATATTTAATTGACGTAAAAGGATGAAATTACAAATAAATAAATAAAATAAAAATTTTAAATATTTATAAAAAAATAAATAAACCCTAAAATGGCAAATTAGCCAAACCCTAAAAAAGTTTGCCAAAAACCTAAACCCTGCCAAAGCCTATAGGAGCATAGTAGTCACCATTTAAGTGTCCCTAGCAGAGTCGCCAGCTGTAGCAACCTGCCTAAAAATTTCAGCTTTCGAGTCGCCACCTATTCTGAAGGGCGAATAGGAAACCCTACGCAGTATAGAGATCAGGGTAAGATACTATATTCAGGCCGAGGAACTCTTTCCTAAAGGTTAACATTGCAAAGATAAGGGTTATGGCAAAACATAAAGAAAGGTAACAAACAATTAATAGGGTTAAAGACATGATTAAGATTTGGAGGAAGGAGACTCGCCTTGTTACCAAGTGCCTACGTATCTCCTTAGGGAGAATCAGAGTCAACGTAGTTCGGGGAGGGTTGTACGCCCCTTAGAGTTGAATTTGATTAGATGTGTTTTTTAGAGGCTTTTTGGTCAGCCTATCGCAGTTTGAATTTGATTTGAAAGGGCATTTTTAGTTGCCCAGGATAAAAATCCTGTAGTATCGTGGTTTAGTGTATTTTAGATGTT
Source organism: Vicia villosa (assembly GCF_029867415.1). Classification (NCBI taxonomy): domain Eukaryota; kingdom Viridiplantae; phylum Streptophyta; class Magnoliopsida; order Fabales; family Fabaceae; genus Vicia; species Vicia villosa. The sequence goes on from NW_026706064.1 coordinate 99,787, forward strand.
TCGGGCGTACAACCCTGATTTGGCACAATTAACCGCAATGATCAATAGGTTTGATCACCATAGTTAAAAGATTGGGGTTTTGCACCATTACCAATTCAAATCGATTGATTCGATTATCACTAATAATGAATTAATGTATTTTATTATTTTTTTATAAATTTTATTTTGTATTGTTACCCCTCATAATCGATTAACACGATTACAAATAATAACAAATTAAATTTAGAACAAAGCAAGATTAATAATCACAATCAATAAGATAATTGCAACCATTTAACCGAATATAATTTGATTTTTATTATTAACATGATTTAATTAGATAAATTAAATCGATATAAATCGAAATAATCGGGAAAAGTCCTAATACTTAATCATATTCATAATCCTAATTTTAATTATATTATTAATTCAATTAAATTAAATATAATTAATTAATTTCTAACCTAAACAATTAAATAAACAAAAAAGAAAAATAAATAAAAATATATAATAACACCTGGGCAACAATCCTGTGTTGTGGCTTTTGAATGTTCATGGTGGAGCCTCAGCCTTGTGTGCGTCAGATCTGGCTTAGTGATCATCCAAGGGCCGAGTATTGAAGGTGTATGGGGTATCTCCTGGAGGCGCGCGCATGGAATCAAGAAGCTTGTTAATTCATAAAATTAAACGCTGGAGCTGGGATTCGAACCAGCGTGTCTTTGGTCACCAGCCACTTGCCCTTGCCAACGAGCCAAGCTTCCCTTGTTGACATTGAATTGAATCATACGCTACATAACATTCCAAAATCGTGTAACAGAATTTAAACAAAACAAACAGCGCCTTGTTGCTGTTCTTCTTCTTCGTGAGTTTTTTAGAAAAAAACACAGACTTGTACCTACAGTTTTGAAGCATAGCCATAGCCCTGCAATTGCCAAACTCACAATAAACATTAAATAAATCGCAAACGAAATCACGTTTAAATCATAAATCAATTTCTAAACGTGGTAGAGCCCTTGATTTGAGCTAATTTAGTCTCTAATTATGCAGCCCCAATTTGAAAACTTAGAACCCTAGTAATGGTGATTCTTGAAACCTGCATCTAAAACACAATTAAATTATCCAGATTGAATCACACCATCAATACAAACACAAATATATAATTAATTCATATGCAGAAGGCATGTAAGCATGGAATCAGGTTCAAGCAATTTTTGCTCTTTGCTTTAGCTTCTCCCCTTTTTACGGTCTCTTTTTTTCACGATTGTTCTTGTTCTTCCAATAAGGTTTTTCGGCAAAAATCCCCTCCTTCTGTCCGTGAGATCTGTCCTTTTTATGTTGGTTAAATTAGGTTATTTCTATACCTAATGGACCTATTGCCCAACTCACTCAATAGCTAAAAATAACCCAAATAATAATAATAATATTACAAATAAATCTTAATAATAATATCACCTATTATTAATATTAATATTAATAATAAAAATTAATAATATTAAATACTAATAGCTAGTAATAATAATGAAAAAAATATTAGTAATAATACTTCAATAAAAATAAATGTTAGAACCCAGTAGTAAAAACTAAAAATCAATACCTCAAAAATGATTGGACTCTTATAATACAATAATTGGGCCAAATGATTGAGCCCAAATTCCTGTCAATCTTAACTCCGTTCTATCTCAGGACACTTTATAAGAGAGCGGGTTTAACAATAGAAATGTCAAACCCCATGGCTCTTAATTTTGACCCCTTAATGAGTTAACAGCCGTAGATTTGATCGGGCAAATTTTGGGGTATGACACCACTAACTGTTATGTATGAATTATGATGCCATCTAAATCAGTATCTTTATGGTTGAGTATTATTCTCAGTTTTTATTGAAATTTTATTCACTTATTGTAATTGATGTTGTGATACATATACAATCTTTGTCACATTTTTGTTTTCTGCTGAACTTCAAAAATGCTTCATGTTTTAGAATTCCCTTCTTCCTCGGGTAAAATCTTGGATATGCAAGGTTGTCTTAAACAAAGATGATGAACTATCAAAGGAAAATAACAACAAACCAACTCCTGCTGAAGAAGTTGCTCAAGCTGCAAAATCAGCAGCAACTGCAGTTGCAAATGTGGCAAAAGCAAGCCAAGATATGCTGGCTTCAAATGGTGTGAAGATGGGTTTAATGGAACTTTAATTTGCATGATATATTTGTTTTGTTTTGACACCTCTACTCTTACGGGCCTTAATTTATTATGAAAGTATTTAGTATTTAAATATTTGAAGTTATTGTTTGCTTATTAGTGATATTTGACATTTTGAATGACTTTTTTTGGCAGTATTTTGGACTTAAGGAAGATCAAATATCTCTATTTGTTATTCACCAGATTGATGGCAATAAATTTTTCAAATCAAACTTGAAACCAGATCACCTTGCAGCTTGGGTGAAAGGAATACAAGGTAGAGCTCAGTTCCCTTAGTAGCTTATTGTATTTGCTGCTTTAATTCAAGACCTTTATTTCTGCAGAGGGAGGACACCTCCTGTGCCCGAAAACCTCAAGCTCAATCTACGAGCTTGAAAACGATCACTTGAAGACCAAGATGATTTGATATGAAATTCAACTCCCTTGTGATGGGAAAGAAGTGACCGTATGATAAATAATTGTAGCACCCAAAACAGCCAAAAAGAACAAAAATGTGCATAACAGATTCATTCATACATGTTTGTGGCAGACATACATGATATTCTTAGCAAAGCTGAAGAAGCCCCATTTTTCACCCGGTCCAGAATCATCAGAATGTCAACTTTTTTCACTTGATGATATACCTTTTAATTTTCTATCCTTTTTATCAATGTTGTTTTTATTTGACTTTTTTCCCTGATGCTGTTTGGACCTCTGGGGATTAGAGCTGTCAATTAAGCCCTATAACTAAAAGCCCTAATAATTTGACCCCATTAAAGCCCTAATATATTGAGCCCTTAATTATTAAAATTTATTTTAGGGCCTAAAATTTTAGGCCCTTTACAAAATGCTTTTTTTTGGCCCCATTGAGAGGGCCTTATTTATTTTATTCCAAAATCCAAATAGACTTCAATTTACTGTAGCTTGAAGACTCCATTTTTTTCAATTCTGCACAGCTTCATATTCACCGCCACAGCTTCATTTTCTTGAGTAATGTTTTGCTAGCTGCATGATCTATTCTATGTGGTTAATTAAGTGGATAGCTTGTATATGTTCAAGACTAGTTTTTAGAATTGATAGGATGTGGAAATAATTAGTTGGAAAATCATAGTTGCTTGAAGTGGATGTTCATTGCTATCTATATTATCAAACAATTTTGTTAGAATGTTAACAATTTGTGTTAATCATTTGGAGAAAAATATTGAACATTGATCATGTTAATTTATGGCTCATCAGAAATAATAAAACTACAGTTAAAGGAAATGCTAATTTATGGCTCATCAGTTTTGACTTCATTCCCCCATTTCCCTTTTATTCAAACTTCCATTTTTCATTTTTTATTTTTGGAATTTTTTAACGGAATTTTTAATTTTTTTTTAATTTTTAAAAAAGAAACTAATTTAACAAGTTGTTTGTTTTTTTGAAAATTTTAAACATATTTTTAAAATTTTTTATTTAAAATTTATTTATCTTTTTGATTTTATTCTATTTTTTAAAATTAAGTTTTTTATTTTATTTGGGGCCTTATAGCCCTCTTTCAAATTTTGGGGCCTTCTAACATTGGGCCCTATGTATTTGAGGGCTTACTATTTTAAAATTATTTTAGGCCCTCTTCTTATAGGGGCTAGGGCCCAAATTAATTGGCCCCTTAAATTGACACTCTACTGGAGATGATAAAGATCTAACTTTTGCAGAAGATATGTATATCTGTAGAAGGAATATATACATATTGTTTGGTTGTACTAATTTTTTTCTTAAATTGAGTTAGGTAGTTTTTTTTAAGGAAATCTCCTTTACTTTAAATCACATGTTCTTTACTTTCCAAATCATGAATGCACCAGGGAAATTACAAACACATGAGAACTTAAGAATGCACTTGACAAATACAATAGAAACGTTTTGTCTCGATGCCTGAACTGGACCTTGAGAACTTAAGAATGAACTTGGAGGCAATTAATAATCATCACGCTGCTAAGCAAGGAACAATTAAGTTGATACATGCTTTACCAATTACATAACATCCATGTTGAACCAATGAACCTATGATTTTTTTTTTAAATGAAAAAGGAAGTCTATTTTTATTTTATGTTTCTAAGTTGTGCATTTGATAATGGGCGCCGTCTAAGGTGAGAGACGTCCATAGGTCTCTCACCGTGAGAGACCATTTTTTTTTTTTTTTTTTTTTCAAATCAATCATAGCCATTGAATATGCCATTGGATATGAGGTGTACCATTATTATTATAGATCTCTCCACACTCAATAAAACACTCATGTTAAATTGCTCTCATTTCTCTCTCCATCTCTCACATCTTCTCTTTTCTTCTTTATCTCTCACATATATTTATTACTATTAAATAAATAAATATTAAATAATTTGACCTATACTTATTGTACTATTAACAATAATTAGTTTCACACTATTTCTCTTACAAATATGATTTTTTTTTTACATTTTTATTAATAATATTTTAAATCAATTTATTATATTTATAAGTTTTTAAACATATTAATTCATTCATAATCATTGTAAAACTTTGTTTTCAATTAAAAGCAAAATTTTATTAAGATTACAATAAATAATTGTTAATTTCTATTTAAGATAGTATTTAATTCGGTCAAAAAAACATATAGTATTTAATTTTTAGATTAATATTATTTTAATTTTAATTTAATTATAAGAAAAAGTGTGTTTTTTTATTTTGAACCACCAACAGCTAAGCACGAGCCTTCAATTTATTGTATTTTAAGGATTGGTCATTTCTATTAAATACTTTTACACACTCACCGATTTGGACCCAATTCTATAATCTATAATAATAATAATAATAATAATAATAATAATAATAATAATAATAATAATAATAATAATAATAATAATAATAATAATAATAATAATATAACAAATATAATTTTTGTTGCCTCTATTTTCCAGCACACAGATGTGACATTGTAACTGTATACTTGGGGACCTAGTTCATTCACCAACAAGACAACATTTTCATGAACCTTATAAATGCAGAAATGACATTTACAATGCAGTATGTTGTGCATTCACCAACAAAACATTGAAACACTTATAAATGAATGAACAAATTACAAGCATTCTCATTGATTGTTTCTCCACTATCTACAACCATTAACACTTCAATGTAACACATAGTAGAAATTACAAGCATTCTCACATTTTGCCTTAGCATTTTTTTAGACAGAAAGAGCATCATAGCATGCTATCTACACCTAAGAAAAGATTAAAAAAAAGTAAATAAATAAAATAGCAACATTCAACAAAGCGACAAGCAACCATTTGTTTCACCGGCCATCCGCCGAAGTAAAAGAATCCGCAAATCCAGTAGGTCTCGCGGGGATACTACTCTTACTGTCTTCTAAGTCCATATAACTTGTGTCTTTTCCTTCCGCCTCCTGCCAACCCTTCACCATTTGGTTAAGTGGAAGACTATAGTCGATGTCGGAATACTCGTCGGGGTCGTCGTCAAACGGTTTCCATTTTTCAACGAGTGGTGCGAGGATGTTGACAGCATGACCCATTTCTGGCCTTTGGTTTGGTTCTTTAGCTGTGCAGTGGCCGGCTAGCTCTGCGATAATTGAGACGCTCTCGAATGTTTCGTCGGTTATTTCGAGAGTTGGGTCAATTGCAGCCATTAGTTTATTCTTATCGGATTTTATATTCCAGAACCATGCTGCTAAGTATTGGCTTTCCTCGGGTCTATCCTCGTCGAGTGCCATCAATCCAGACAACAGCTCCATTAACACGACGCCGAAACTGAAAACATCTACTTTGGTTGTGATTTTTCCTGTCACTGAATATATATATAACAAAAAAACTGAGGATTAGTAATAAAATTTATCGGTTTTCTTGAAATGTATAAAAAAACCTGAAAAAAATAATCACCTGCATATTCAGGAGCCAAGTATCCAAAAGTCCCAGCAAGTTTAGTCACTACAGATTTTTCGCCATTAGGTGCGAGTTTTACCAATCCGAAATCCAAGACTTTAGCTCTAAAATCATCAGCGAGTAAAATATTTGAGGACTTAAGATCCCTGTGAATGAAGCTCTGTTGAGCCAGAGTATGAAGATACTCCATTCCTCTAGCAACATCCAAGGCAATGTTGAGTCTCCTCTTCCACGAGAGAGGCTCGAGTCCGAGGCTTTTCCAATGGAAAAGATGCTGACTGAGAGCGCCTTGTGGCATATACTCATACACTAGAATCCTCTCGTTACCTTCCATGGAATAACCTATAAGGGCCACTAGATGTCGATGTCGAACTTTCGACAGAACTGCGATTTCAGCTTGAAATTCATCCAAGGCTTTATTGGTTATCACACCTGCTTCCATTCTTTTTACTGCAATCTTAGTCCCGTCGTCCAACTCTCCCTTATAAACAACTCCAAATCCACCGCGACCGAGCTCATTCTCAGGGGCGAAATTCTTCGTCACGTTTCTTAGAACTTGAACCGATATCACAAGATTTCCAGCTTCAATGACATGAGACTCCCCAAACGCGCTGCTGTTTCTACTCCCTGTCCTGCTCCCTGTCAAAGTGGAAACACTTCCGTTGGTATTATTAACAACAACTATCTTTACAGCACTGTCCGAATCAGACGGATCTCTCGGGTGAACCACAAGTGAACTCGGAGCCTGAAATCCATCCTTTGTCCTTCTAAAACAATATGCGTAAAGCGGAATCAACAGAAAAGCAGCAGCCGCAACACCAGCAATGGGAGCTACAATCAAAACCACGTTTTTCCTTTTGGATTTCTTCGTTTCAACCGAATCACTCGAACTTGAATCCGACCCTCCCTTCGTATCATCACTCGTACTCCCCGATCCACCCGACGTACTGTTTTTCCCAGAGGAAGGACCTTTCGCTCCACCACCATTCAACAAAGAATTCCCATCAACCATAGGTTTCAACCCATTTCTAAAAACCGGCAAAGGAGGAGAAATATCATTATCACTCAGATCCAACAACTTCAGATTCATCAAACTAGTCCAATTACTAGGCACAACACCATTTATATGATTACCCTCCAATCTAATATCAACCAAAGAACCTAAATTCGCAACAGAAGGACTCAAACTACCACTAATCTTAAAACGCGGCAAATTAATCATCGAAACTTTCCCATCAGCAAGTGATGAGCAAAACAAGTGATATACTACAATTTAAACCAAATAGAACAATAGATGAATTATCACTACCTATTCTTCAGGGTTAACACAATCAGCATCTGGATCTTGATCCATAACCACCAAATTCCGCCCCTATAGTTTTGTTCCTCAATATTATTAGACCAAAAAATTAATTATTTTGCAGGCCAATGTGAGATGAATTAGGGTTCTAGGTTAAAACTTACCCAAATTCTTCGCGGACACCCCAGTCTTCAAAATCTTTCTGAAAGTGTCCAAGAACATCTTGATATTTGTCATTCTTGAGTAAAAAACAAATTCACAAATCATCGGGGAAAAAATGTAACAGATCATCTTAGAAGCCATAGCAATTCTTAGAAAAGGTAGTATTAAGAGAGAGATAAAATAGAATAGAAAGAATGTGAAGATATCAAATTAGAGAGAAAGTGAATATTAGAGAGGGGTACATAAAATTCTGAAATTCTTATTTTTATATAATTTAATTTTTTTTTGTTTAAGTGAAAATAGAAGAGGGAAAGTTTTGGAAAATGAGAGGGAATGGAAAAAAATTGTGGGAAACCTTTAGCATATAAGAGGGAAAGGAAAATAATTTCTAAAATTTCAATTTTTTCAAAATTTATTAATAAATTTATACACAAAATATATATATATATATATATATATATATATATATATATATATATATATATATATATATATATATATATATATATATGAGGAGGAATCAAATTACATCAATGAGTTACACTAGTTATTACAGTTATTTATAACCTTTGATTTGTTTTAAATTCAATCGCTATTAAAAGGTAGCTTGATAAAATATTGACTTTCCCCACATAATTAAATCATTCCATATATAGATATTCTATGCACTCTATAATTAATAAAATATTCTTTCACAAAAATATTTTATATATATACTTATATGTACGGCATAATTAAAATAATATTTATATATTAATAAAAAATTATTTCTCTCAAGGGATTAATAAATTTCATATAGATAAAAAGAAATGCTTAAAAATATTTTTATTTTTAATAAATTATGATTCTAAATATTTTTTAAGATAATCATGATTCTTAATAAAAAATAATTTCTTCTTATTTTAAATAAATTTATTTTTTCATTTAAATTAAATTATATTCTATTTATTTAAAATAAATGATAGAGTCTAATTACTAGAAACTCATAGTTTAATTTAAGTAAATAGAATTTTGTATTTAAATTCAAAATGAAATTGATTAAAACAAACATGAAAAAATTAAATTAGTATATTAAAACAAACATGAAAAAATTAAAATATATTTAGAATCAAGTTTTATTCAAAACTATTAATTTTTAAACATTTATTTTAGTATATGAAATTAATTAGTGGCTTGAGAGAAAGAAATAATCTTTTAATATATAGATATACATTTAATTTATTCTATTAGCAATTAAATTGTTTTAAATTCATTATTAATTATAATTTTCTTTTAATCAGAATTAAATTATTTGCACTTGTTATTTTTATATTATTTTATTATTACTCCATAATCTATTTAAAAATGTAACAATTTTATCAAATCAAATGGCTACTTACAACAATGAGTACAAAATAATATCAAAATGTAACTACTGTACGAAATAATAATAATAAAATAATGTTTACAAAATAATTTAATTAATTATGATCAGAAGAAAGTTATAATAAATAATGAGTATAAAGTAATTTAATTGTGAATAGAAAAAATTAAAATGTATATCTATATACTAATACTTTATTCTAAAATAATCAGAAGAAAGTCACTAATCAATTCTATAAATTTAAAATAAATGTTTAAAAAATAATACTTTTAAAGAAAACTTTATTCTAAATATTTTTTAAGAAATGTATGATTCTTGAATTATTTTCTTGTTATAAATGACCACTTAATAACTCCATGATTCTAATTTAATGGTTATAAATGACCACTTAATAATTCCATGATTATTTTAAAAAATAGTCTCTCCCAATTTTGGTAACAAATAATTTTTAGTTTATCAAATCATAATACCTTATCATAAAATAAAATATATTTTTTATTATTTTTAAAAACTCAAATTATTCTTCATTTTAAAAGATGTGATTCCTAAAATAAGTAATTATGATGCTAAATATTTCAATAAAAAAAATCAGGATTCTTAATTAAAAAATCAATTTACTCTCAATTTAAAAAAAATTCATTATTTTTTATTAAAATGAAATTATATTTTTAACAACATTTTATTTTATTTTTTAAAGATTACATGTTATTTACTTTTTCTTAATAATATTTGTCACAAATACATAATTCGACATCATCAGTTGAATCCCTGACGTGGTAGACACATAGTTCGACATCATCAGTTGAATCCGTGACATGGTAGGCACATAGTTCGACATCATCAGTCGAACTCCTGACATGTTTCAAACATAGTTCGACATCATCAATTGAATCCCTGACATGGTTCACACATAGTTCGACATCATCAGTTGAATTCCTGACATGTTTCAAACATAGTTCGACATCATCAGTTGAAACCCTGACATGGTTCAACATATTTCGACATCATCAGTTGAATCCCTGACATGGTAGACACATAGTTCGACATCATCAGTTGAATCCTTGACATATTTCACACATAGTTCGACATCATCAGTTGAATCCCTAACATCTTTCACACATAGTTCGACTTCACCAGTTGAATCCCTGACATGGTTCACACATAGTTGGACATCATCAGTTGAATCCCTGACATGGTTCACACATAGTTCGACATTATGGGTTGAATCCCTGACATGATTCACACATAGTTAGACATCATCGGTTGAACCCCTGACATGTTTCACACATAGTTCGACATCATCAGTTGAATCCCCGACATGGTTCACACATAGTTCGACTTCATGGGTTGAATAACTGACATGGTTCACACATAGTTCGACATCATAAGTTGAATCCCTGACATGGTAGACACATAGTTCGACATCATCAATTGAATCCTTGACATGTTTCACACATAGTTCGACATCATCAGTTGAATCTCTGACATGGTAGACACATAGTTCGACATCATCAGTTGAATCCCTGACATGGTTCACACATAGTTCAACATCATCAGTTGAATCCCTGACATGGTTCACACATAGTTCGACATCATCGGTTGAATCCCTAACATGGTTCACACATAGTTCGACATCATGGGTTGAATCCCTGACATGGTTCACACATAGTTCGACCTCATGCGTTGAATCCCTACCATGTTTCACACATAGTTCGACAACATCAGTTGAATCCCTGACATGGTTCACACATAGTTCGACGTCATGGGTTGAGTCCCTGACATGGTAGACACATCGTTCGACATCATCGGTTGAACCCCTGACATGGTTCACACATAGTTTGACATCATCATTTGAATCCCTGACATGGTAGACACATAGTTCGACATCATCAGTTGAATCCGTGACATGGTAGACACATAGTTTGACATCATCAGTTGAATCCCTAACATGTTTCACACATAGTTCGACATCATCAGTTGAATTCCTGACATGTTTCAAACATAGTTCGACATCATCAGTTGAATCCCTGACATGGTTCACACATAGTTCGACATCATCGGTTGAATCCCTGACATGGTAGACATATAGTTCGACATCATCAGTTGAATCCTTGACATATTTCACACATAGTTCGACATCATCAGTTGAATCCCTAACATCTTTCACACATAGTTCGACTTCATCAGTTGAATCACTGACATAGTTCACACATAGTTCGACATCATGGGTTGAATCCCTGACATGGTTCACACATAGTTCGACATTATGGTTTGAATCCCTGACATGGTTCACACATAGTTAGACATCATCGGTTGAACCCCTGACATGTTTCACACATAGTTCGACATCATCAGTTGAATCCCTGACATGGTTCACACATAGTTCGACTTCATGGGTTGAATACCTGACATGGTTCACACATAGTTCGACATCATCAGTTGAATCCCTAACATTGTAGACACATAGTTTGACATCATCATTTGAATCCTTGACATGTTTCACACATAGTTCGACATCATCAGTTGAATCTCTGACATGGTTCACACATAGTCGGACATCATCAGTTGAATCCCTGACATGGTTCACACATAGTTCGACATCATCAGTAGAATCCCTGACATGGTTCACACATAGTTCGACATCATCAGTTGAATCCCTAACATGGTTCACACATAGTTCGACATCATGGGTTGAATCCCTGACATGGTTCACACACAGTTCGACCTCATGCGTTGAATCCCTGACATGTTTCACACATAGTTCGACAACATTAGTTGAATCCCTGACATGGTTCACACATAGTTCGACATCATGGGTTGAATCCCTGACATGGTAGACACATAGTTCGACATCATCGGTTGAACCCCTGACATGGTTCACACATAGTTCGACATCATCATTTGAATTCCTGACATGGTAGACACATAGTTCGACATCATCAGTTGAATCCTTGACATATTTCACACATAGTTCGACATCATCAGTTGAATCCCTAACATCTTTCACACATAGTTCGACTTCATCAGTTGAATCCCTGACATGGTTCACACATAGTTCGACACCATGGGTTGAATCCCTGACATGGTTCACACATAGTTGACCATCATCAGTTGAATCCCTGACATGATAGACACATAGTTAGAACTCATCAGTTGAATCCCTAACATGGTTGACACATACTTGGACATCATCAGTTGAATCCCTGACATGGTTCACACATAGTTGGACATCATCAGTTAAATCCCTGACAAGGTTCCCACATAGTTTGACATCATCAGTTGAATCCCTGACATGGTTCACACATAGTTGGACATCATCAGTTGAATCCTTGACATGGTTCACACATAGTTGGACATCATCAGTTGAATCCCTGAAATGGTTCACACATAGTTGGACATCATCAGTTTAATCCTTGACATGGTTGACACAGTTGGACATCATCAGTTGAATCCCTGACATGGTTCACACATAGTTGGACATCATCAGTTGAATCCCTGACAAGGTTCACACATAGTTTGACATCATCAGTTGAATCCCTGACATGGTAGACACATAGTTAAACATCATCAGTTGAATCCCTGACATGGTTGACACATAGTTGAACATCATCAGTTGAATCCCTGACATGGTTCACACATAGTTGGACAACATTAGTTGAATCCCTGACATGGTTCACACATAGTTCGACATCATGGGTTGAATCCCTGACATGGTAGACACATAGTTGGACATCATCAGTTGAATCTATGACATGGTTGATACATAGTTGGACATCATCAGTTAAATCCCTGACATGGTTCACACGTAGTTGGACATCATCAGTTGAATCCCTGACATGGTTGACACATAGTTGGACATCATCAGTTGAATCCCTGACATGGTTCACACATAGTTGGACGTCATCAGTTGAATCCCTGACATGATAGACACATAGTTGGACATCATCAGTTGAATCCCTGACATGGATGACACATAGTTCGGCATCATCAGTTGAATCTCTGAAATGGTTCACACATAGTTCGATATCATCAGTTGAATCACTGACATGGATGACACATAGTTCGACATCATCAGTTTAATCTCTTACATGGTTCACACATAGTTCGACATCATCAGTTGAATCCCTGACATGGTTCACACATAGTTGGACATCATCAGTTGAATTTCTGACATGGTTCACACATAGTTCGACATCATCAGTTAAATCCCTGACATGGTTCACACATAGTTCGACATCATGGGTTGAATCCCTGACATGGTAGACACATAGTTGGACATCATCAGTTGAATCTATGACATGGTTGATACATAGTTGGACATCATTAGCTGAATCCCTGACATGGTTCACACGTAGTTGGACATCATCAGTTGAATCCCTGACATGGTTGACACATAGTTGGACATCATCAGTTGAATCCCTGACATGGTTCACACATAGTTGGACGTCATCAGTTGAATCCCTGACATGATAGACACATAGTTGGACATCATCAGTTGAATCCCTGACATGGATGACACATAGTTCGGCATCATCAGTTGAATCTCTGAAATGGTTCACACATAGTTCGATATCATCAGTTGAATCACTGACATGGATGACACATAGTTCGACATCATCAGTTTAATCTCTTACATGGTTCACACATAGTTCGACATCATCAGTTGAATCCCTGACATGGTTCACACATAGTTGGACATCATCAGTTGAATTTCTGACATGGTTCACACATAGTTCGACATCATCAGTTAAATCCCTGACATGGTTCACACATAGTTCGACATCATTAGTTGAATCCCTGACATGGTTCACACATAGTTCGACATCATCAGTTGAATCCCTGACATGTTTCACACATAGTTCGACATCATCAATTGAATCCCTAACATGGTTGACACATAGTTGGACATCATCAGTTGAATCTTTGACATGGTAGACACATAGTTGAACATCATCAGTTGAATCCCTGACATGGTTGACATATAGTTGGACATCATCAGCTGAATCCCTGACATAGTTCACACATAGTTGGACATCATCAGTTGAATCCCTGACATGGTTGACACATAGTTGGACATCATCAGTTGAATCCCTGACATGGTTGACACATAGTTGGACATAATCAGTTGAATCCCTGACAAGGTTCACACATAGTTCGACATCATCGGTTGAATCCCTAACATGGTTCACACATATTTGGACATCATCAGTTGAATCCCTGACATGGTTCACACATAGTTGGACATCATCAGTTGAATCCCTGACAAGGTTCACACATAGTTCGACATCATCAGTTAAATCCCTGACATGGTTCACACATAGTTGGACGTCATCAGTTGAATCCCTGACATGGTTCACACATAGTTCGACATCATCAGTTGAATCCCTGACATGGTAGACACATAGTTCGACATCATCAGTTGAATCCCTGACTTGGTTCACACATAGTTCGACATCATCAGTTGAATCCCTTACATGGTTAACACATAGTTGACCATCATAAGTTCATCTAAAATACGCTTCACACATGATTCATCATCATCAGTTGAATATCTGACATGGTTAACACATAGTTGATCGTCATCAGTTCATCTGTAACACGCTTCGCACATAGTACACCATCATCTGTTGAATCCCTGACATGGTTAATACAAAGTTGACCGTCATCTGTTCATATGTAAACATACTTCGCACATAGTTCACCATCATTAGTTGAATTCTTGAAATGGTTAACACATAGTCAAACATCATCAGTTCATCTATAACACGCTTCGCACATAGTTCACCATCATTAGTTGAATCCCTGGCATGGTTAACACATAGTCGAACATCATCAGTTGAATCCCTGAAATGGTTAACATATAGTTGACCGTCATCAGTTCATCTATAACATGGTTAACACATAGTTGACCCTCATCAGTTGAATCTCTGACATGGTTAACACATAGTTGACCGTCATCAGTTCATCTGTAACACGCTTCACACATATTTCACCATCATCTGTTGAATCCCTGACATGGTTAACACATAGTCGAACATCATCAGTCGAATCCCTGACATGGTTAACACATAGTTGACTGTCATCAGTTCATCTGTAACGCGATTCACACGTAGTTCACCATCATCAGTTTAATCCCTAGCATGGTTAACACATAGTTGACCATCATCAGTTGAATCTCTGACATTGTTAACACATAGTAGACCATCATCGGTTCATTTGTAGCATGCTTCACACATAGTTCACCATCATCAGTTGAATCCCTGACATGGTTAACACATAGTTAACCATCATTAGTTCATCTGTAAC
This sequence comes from Vicia villosa, assembly GCF_029867415.1. Taxonomy (NCBI): domain Eukaryota; kingdom Viridiplantae; phylum Streptophyta; class Magnoliopsida; order Fabales; family Fabaceae; genus Vicia; species Vicia villosa. The sequence continues at coordinate 114,988 of NW_026706064.1, forward strand.
ACACTTCACACATAGTTCACCATCATCAGTTGAATCTCTGACATGGTTAACACATAGTTGACTGTCATCAGTTCATCTGTAACACGCTTCACGCATAGTTGACCATCATCATCTGACTTCCTGACATGGTTAACACATATTTGACCATCATCAGTTGAATCCCTGACATGGTTAACACATAGCCGAACATCATCAGTTCAATCTCTGACATGGTTCACACATAGTTGACCATCATTAGTTCATTTGTAACATGATTATAGTATTATTATTATTATTATTACTATTATTATTATTTTTGTTAGTATTATTATTTTTAATATTATTATTATTTTTATTATATCTATGTGTTATTATTATTATTATTACTACTAATGTTATTATTATTATTATTATTATTATTATTATTACTATTATTATTATAGATTAAAATAATTTATTTAAACGTCATATTTTTTTTTAAATTAAAAAAACTTATAATTTTAATTATCGTGAGATTTCTAAAGTTATACATAATTTATTTTTTAAATTAAAAAAACAAATTTAAAATTAAAGTGAGATTTTATAAGTTAAACATAATTTATTTTTTAAATTAAAAAAAAAATCAAATTTTACAAAATAAATTTAGCGTCAGATTTTTTTAAGTTAAACTTTATTTATTTTTTTAATTTAAATAAACATCATGTTTTTAAATAAAATTTAATATTAATTCTAATTTTAATGTAAATTTATTCATGCAGTTATTGATTTATTAATTTTGGTCTTATCTTTTCCAATTTTTAAATTTCTTCAGAATTAATGCCTATATCAATTTTCTTCAGAAATAATGGTCAGTATCACCCTATTCCAAATAAAGGTAAATTTGCTCCAAGCCTTCAACGTTCTTTTCCTTTTTTTTTTTAATTTATTCAGCATTTAATTAATGCTATAATCATTGGCTGCAGAATTTTCAGCATTTACTGTACTATTCAGACATTGGAAACAGCAAAACACATACACTAGTATTAAAGGAGTTTTATTGTGTGTGTTGGGTACACCATACCATCATCAGCCCCAATTCAATCCAATGGCACCCCAATTCAATCCAATGGTAGAAAAGCATTTGAAACCAAAAAAAAAAAAAAAAATGAAGTCTCTCACGGTGAGAGACCTAAACAGGTCTCTCACCCTAGCCTGAGCCTTGATAATGATGTAACGGTGTTTGGATAGTTATTTGACTTATTTCTAATTTAGTAATTGTCTGCATCATTAACATCATTATCCCCCCGGTATACAAGTACTGACAACTCTGAATGTGTGTTTCATTGTCTTTATGGTTTAGACTTTTGTTTATTGTAAATATGGTTAGAGAAGGAGTATTTAAGTTTTAGAAAAAAATTAATTTGCTTTCATTTTGGATTGAAATGTATTAGCCAGGTTAATGGGATACATTTCAAATAGTTGGATTTTAGTTTGCTACTTGGCTCATGAGTCGTGACTGTTTGAGGTCCAGTCTATCCTGATATAAATGTTAGTAGTAATTAAGACCAAAAAATATACTATCTTTATGTTAGCAGTAATTAGCAGTATAAGTGTAGCAAGATGTTGCATCGGATATGAATAATATTGAAATGAAAATATTAGAGAGCGTTGGCGTAACACCTATAATAAAAAAGATAAAGATTGTGAAAAATATGTTTAATGAAATAATGCTTGATTATTATTGTGAACTAGCTCCATTCATATTTTTTCACAAATGTAAATTTCATTCAACATGCACATGTTGACTCAACTTTGTATGACATGATAGAAATCATTTGCAAAACATTAATAAATTATTTTCTTTTAAAAAATTATTAATAAATTGATAATACTTTAAAAAATTATTAATGTTTTGTTTAAAAAAATTAACAAATATCTTAATATTATTTTGATACTTTTGAAATTTTAACACATTAACACAATTTTTTGATAACTCTTAGATGATTAATATCATAAATAAATTATCCGTGTGGGTATAATGCATCTGAAACTAATTAACTATACATATACTGCTAATGATAATTTTATCACCAATCAAATTAGTAATTTTAAAAATTTCTCAAAAATTTGGTTACATCTCAAATAGATTTATATTCCTTCAACTCCATATCTACGAGTCAAATATATGATACATTAAAATAATTTTCTGTTATTATATTTTAATGACTCACTTTATAAGTGTCTTAGTTATTATCACGGGCCATTTTTTTATTTAATTAACAAAATATTTATAAATAGTTGTCACCAAAACTTTTTTATAAATAGTTAATGTTATTAAACATATTGAATATATTGAATTTATCAATTTGTTACATATTTATTTTTAAATATTTTCAGTTATTAGTGATTTTATAATAATTATATATTAACAACAATAAAACCTTATCGAAATGATCTAAGATATGAATGAACTTACCCGTGTTGACCTATCTTAAACCTTTTTTGGATTATTATTTTAACTTATAACCTAATTTTTATACTGCTAATATCTTATTAGTAAAACTTTTTTTTAAATGGTTAATTTCCATTTTACATATGCAATTTGGTCAAACTTCTTTACATATTTTTTCATATCGTTCAAAAAAATACTACACCATAAATAATGTACCCGGACGACAGCACGGGTCTCTGACTAGTATAATATAAAAAATTAAGTAGGAGTAGGACTCCCATTTAAAAAAGTCAAATGAATATAATTAATGAATATGAATGCTCTAAAATCATAGTCACCTGATTCGTTTCCGTATGTTATACTAGATCTGGTTTGCAATACGCAGCTCTCGAAGAATTAGATATGTTACATAGCCTGTAATCAATAGATTTTTTTACTTAGTCTAATTAATAACAATAAAGTACAGTAAAATATATTAAGACTAATAGAGTGTAACACAGTCCCACATCGGTTAATTCATAAACAATAGTGTAGAAATGTTTATAAAATGGAGCGCCTCACCCTAAAATAGGGTTTTAAGTAGCATTACATGAAGTGCACGGGTGCAAATCCAGAAAGTGCAACTAACTACCATTTCATTTGGTGATTTAATGGTCGTAGTAGTTGATATATTTTAAATATATAGCAGATAACTAGAGTAGACAAGAACCACATTTTTTATGTTCAAATTCCACACCAGTGTTTGCTCAATTCTGCTTCCCAACGCACCCCTCAATTTTAAACTTTGGAATCCCATGAATATAGCATCTTCCATAAGATATAATAAAACTCAAATTTTGAACTTCAAGGGCATGCAGGTGATCGGAGTGCATGAACATGGAATGTGGATCATGTGTCTGTAGGATGACAAAGCATTCCTATTTATAAATAGCTTGTTAAGATCTATTTTGATCATGTGGGTGGTGTGAGTCATGTTCCTTCAAGAGACATGCTGCAATTGTTGCATTAGCATCACACCAGTATTATTATTAACACTCTTTTTTTTGGTGAAGCATTTGCATTGAAAATGTTATAATAATGCAAATGCAACAGAGTGTGAGTTGGAGAGATTCCTTGGAGGAGACACATCTCTAACATTTATGTAGTAATGTTTGGATTCAAATCTTGATTAGTTGGCCTCATTCATATGCGAATAAGAAGAGATTCCATATGTCGCCTAACACCTATGATATATATTAAGAAGATGCCAATGAAAAATAACAGACTCAATTCCACATACAAATCAAGGCTTCTCTTTCTCTTCTCTTGAGAAAAAAAATGGCAGCTTCTTCTCCTTTGAACACAAAATCCAATTTCCATGCTCGCTCAATCAGCTTGCCATCTAGACCCCACCCCCTATTTCTTAAATGCAGTGAACATTTGGAGACCTTATTAAAGTCTTCAAATGAAACTTTCTCCTCTTCGTTAATTTACCATAAGATTGATGGCTTGCGAGATTTGATCGAGTGTGTTGAAAATTTGATTCAGCTTCCACTCACACAAGATGCACTTGTCCATGATCATCAAGAAAATTGGGTAAATAACCTATTGGATGGATCCTTAAGGCTCTTAGATGTATGTAGTGCTGCAAAAGATGCTGTAATTCATACAAAAGAATGCACAAGGGAACTTCAATCCATCATAAGAAGAAGAGGAGACGGAGCGGACGTCATTGCGGAGGCCAAGAAATTCATGACATCTAGAAAAGTAGTGAAAAAGGCCATTTCCAAAGCCTTGACAAATTTGAAGGGAGATACCAAAAGTTGCAACAGGTTATCAACAAACAAAGACCATCAAACATTGGCTTTGATTAAATTATTACAAGATGTTGAAGTAGCTACACTAACTACATTCCAGACAACGCTGCAATTTATCTCAGGGACCACACCGTCAAAATCCAACAGTTGGGGCTCCATTTCCAAGCTTATACAGCCTAAAAGAGTTGCTTGCTCTCTAGTTGCAGATGAGAGTGAATTTGGCCAAGTGGATGTAGCATTGCAGTGTTTCCTATTTACCAAGACTGGAAAACTTGAAGCTATCAATGATCTACATAACCATTTGTTAAAAATAGAATGTTGCAGTCAGGACCTTGAAGAAGGACTTGAGTTTCTGTTTAGGCGTCTCATTAAAATCCGAGTCTCACTTCTTAATACCCTCAATCATTAGTTGAATGTATACAAGGATCAAAATTTTGTAGTGATATAGATACACTTGTACATGAAGTTATATGAGTAAATGTATAGCAATAATAAACCAATACTTTTTCTTAATTTCCCGTTGCAATATCCTTTTAAACCGGATGATTATTTACTTACTTGTAGATCTATTAAATCATGACAATAGCTTTAGGATTTATCATGCGTTTCCGATGAATAGGAATCTTGGCTTGTTCAAGACCTAGCTCTCTTTACTTAGATCCTCTCTACAATTTCTGAAGTTACTCTACACTCAAGTATTATCTTGCATACATGCTTTTAGACAAAATTCATAAGCGTTTTCAGGCATTGATGAAAGCTTGGATTCATCAGTTGAGGTAAGAACTCAAAATTACGAAGAAGGCAGATCATTCAATCTCGAAGTATGTTTTATGAATTAGAGCTATAGTTGATTTGCCTCTTGCTATTGGAGATCCTTTTTATAAAAGAGATCAGGTTCATGCAATTCTATAAGGCTTACCTGAAGAATGCAACTCATTCATTATGATAATCTATGGTGAAGTCGACCGTTTGGATCTTTATGACATTGAAGCTCTTCTCTATGTTCAAAAAGCACAACTTGACAAGTATCGACAAGAGTTATTTGTCACGAATGCCACTGTAAATTTGGCTCACACCACACTAAGTGAAAACTCAGGCAGTAATGGTGGAAGTCATGGTGGTCACCAACAATTTTCTGGTAGAAGACGTCAATTTCATAGTTATGGTCGTTGTAAGTCCAATCTTGGCACTGGTAATCGTCCAACTTGTCAGCTCTGCAACAAGTATGGTCACTCAGTCATGGAAAATTGGCACAGGTTTGATGAATCCTTCGAGCCAACTCAAGTCAAGTAGCAATCAAACTCTTCTGGTGGTCCAGGCCACATTTAAGGCAATGATAGTACAAAAGTCAAGGAAATAATAATAATAAAGAACAAAGCTGATGGAAAAAAAAAAACAAGTAATCAAGGAAAAGAAATTTGAAGGACTCTTGATGAGATTCTAATGGATTGAATCGAGTCTTCGCAGAAGAGGTCTTGATGCATCAATTATCTGTAAATGATGCGTGAAATCAGTAAATGTTTCGCACGTGAGCTTACGGTGCCCTCCTCTAATTTCCCTCATCTCTTTTACAGCGCCCCTTCTCTCTTTGAAATAGTTAAGCATATAATGAGTTTACGTCAAAATGCAATTTGCAGATGACTTGTATACATGGCTACCGAATGCAAAATGTATATTCGAACCTTACTTCTCTTCAGCATCAATTATGTGCATAGGCAAATGAACATTTTGGATGGCGATGTAACGTCTTCTCCTTTTGTGGGTCTGGAACATTAGACTCATTGTTGGTTCCGATTTCCCCAAACACTCTAATACTTCTTGGCTACTGTCCATAGCACACTTTATTCTATTCATAAATATGTTAGTCATTCCAATCTCTCATCCTCCCACCAATTTTTTTGTGTTTACCTTCGTTCACTTGTTCCATCAACCATTGGTTAGTTTACCTGTTTGATGTTAAGATTAAGAATGTATCTTTACACGAGAATCTTTATGAAACTATATATATTCATTGACATATTCCTCTTGGTTTTGGGTTCGACAAGAACTTCAAAAAAGTTGAGAAGCCAAACTTTGGTTCTAATTTATGGTGAACTCCATTATCTATATCTTCAATGCACAACTTTAACTTGTGCATATGAATTTGAAATTCTGAATAGAAGAAGCCTTGGAACTGATGAGAAACTACAACACTGCATCAATCTTTATGAAGTCATTTGTTTCTGATCGTTGTGAATTACACTATATTCTTTTAGGACGCACCAACTTTGAGATTGCTAAGCATTGAAAAAAGTCTCATTGCTTTCAAATTTCCAAGAGCTGTTGCAATTGCTTTCCTAATTTTTCTTCTTATATGCCAAGTATTTATCACCCTCAACAGTAGTTCCACTTTCCACACCTCTCTTCCTAGGAATAACTGACTGAAGTTCATGCAAGATATTTGTTGATTGCTCCATACAATCTTTAACTGTATTATAAACCAGATCTTAACAAGTTATATATAAATAGAACTGCTTGTCACCCTACAGACACATGATCCACTTTCCATGTTCATGCACTCTCATCACATGCATGCCAAATTTTTTGTTTTATTATATCTTATGGCAGATGCTATATTCATGTGATTCCCAAGTTTAAAATCCGCACCACACCAAACTGTATCACTAGTTTAGCTGCTTCATTGTCATCATCCTCAATAGCTAACACATTCGATGGCTGGCAAAATTTGCAAGAAAACTCTGATAATCTCCTACAATGGACAATCACCCGGCAAACAAAGACATTGAAACTTTTTCCATCTTGAAAAAAGCTGAAGTTGTATTGTAACTGTTAACTCATTTGAGTCTCTGTTGTTGTTTATCAGTGCCCCAAAAGGACATTTAAAGCAGACCAAATGGTCAACAATCTCAAAACTCTTGTACTCTCAAAGAGTATATTGTGATTCTTAAGAATCACAAACAATTGAGTTCCAAAAAGTTGTTGTAGCTTCTTATCAGTTCAAAGTCTTCATCTATTTAGAATTTTCAATGTCACCCAAGGCGATTGATTAATTAGAGGCGGAGTTTCCCTTCTCAACATTTTAAACAACTAGTTAACCGATATCATCACCTCATATCTTGCTAAGTCGGGAATGACAAACACGTAAGTCATGAGGGGAATAACGGTGAGGACCGTACACTCTAAGAGTGGGTCGGATTATAGGATAAAGTCGGACAGCTCAATCTGGGGAACGAGGACGCACATATGATAAATGAGTTCGGGTCAGACCAAAGGACAAAAAATAAGTGACGTTTGATGTTGATATTTTGGCCATATTCAAAATATCATAGTTATCGTCATGTTAGGCTGAATGACAAATTGGTAGGGGTGACAATGAAATCCATTAACTCAATATTCATCTGATCCGTCCACTAAATAATCCATCCAATCCATCCATTATGTAAAATATTAGTTAATGGATTGGATTCAATCCATCCATTTAGACTCATGGATGAATCCAATCCATCCAACACATTATAGAAATCCAATGGATTATTTTTATTTTTTATTTTAAATTTGATAGATTATTTTTATTATAAAATAATATGAAATATATTTATTCAACAAATTAAAAAAAATTATTATAAAATAATTTAAATATCTCTTAAAGTCTTACTACTCTAAATTAAATCTTCTTTATTTTGTTTATGCAATTTGCTAAGAATAGTATAGATTTGTCAATTTAATTTATTCACATTGAAATTATAAAATTGAAACAATAAAATAACGTTTTTACTTAATTTTAAATCTTAATGTCCTGTCAAAAAAAAAATCTTAATGGTCTTTCTACAAACACCACATAGCTGAAGTATTTCTATTTTAAATATTTAGACTACAGTTGGGGGGTTTCGTAAAGATCAGCTAATTTTTTGTTTTAGTTACATGAATTTACTTGGTTACTATTATAATAAATTGATTTTAACATACTTATATTAACCACTTACATCTAATCATATCGTTTATTAAAAAAAAAATTATGTTATTAAAAGAATAATAAAAAATTTAGTTTAGAGATATCTTCAAAAAAAATTGTAAAATTTTAAAAATCAAATAAATTTTTGTAGAAAAATTAAATTAACTTTATGGATGGATGGATATCCATCCATTAAAAAGTTGTTAATGGATGGATTGGATGGATTATATCTTTAATGGATGGATTGGATTGGATTTTTCAAAAGACATTTTAATGGATTGTTAATGGATTAATGGATTCATTTGATCCATCCATTAGCAATCCAATCCATATCCATCCAATCCATCCATTTTGCCACCCCTAATTGAAACTTAGTGAAAATGGCTTATAATTTCATGCATAATGACCTCTAATGACAAAATTCAAAACCATAGATATGCTCCATATTTTTTCATGCTCTTGGACATTTTGGAAAGCTCTTGTTATGTACTTCAAATCCCTAGTTGAAAGTTTCTTCAAGACCTTTAAGGAAATGGGTGAAAAAGATCCATGAACTTTGAGAAAAATGAGATTTTAAGTGAAAATTTCAAAAGATACCAACTTTGAAGCTCCATATCTCTTAAATGGTTGATCTTTTGGAAAGTCATTTTATCTGACAAAGTTGTTTATTGGATCAAAATCTACAACTTTCATGTTGGAAGTTTTTTTCAGTTTGTAGGTGAAATTTTGAGAAATTCTCTTCCAAAGTTTGGAAAAAACCATTGAAAAACACTTAGAATTTTTCTAAGTATGGAAAGTCAAACTTTTGACTTTTTGATTCTTGATTAATTTTCTTGATTTTCTTTGATCAAATGATTTCATATATCATATATTGATGATTTAAAACTCCAAAATTCATGGTTGACCAAAATTCCCAAAACTCAATGGTGATCTTGTACAGTTGACTTTTTCAAACGAATCGCGTTTCTGGAGATTTCAAATGAACCAAGCTATCCTCACCAAATGAATGGTACGAATGGATAATATTGAGGAATTAGAGGATATTGAACCATGGTTTGGGTTGTAGCACCATGCCCTGATTAAAAAGTCAGTTGTTCAAATGAATTAGGTCAAAAACCCTAATTGTCGACCAGATGAAATTGATGTATGTAGGTCTTGAATTGAGATACAATTTCCATTGTATATTGTCATAGGGATTATTTGAATATGATTGAAGCCTTTGATTGATGCCCTGGAGCTTTTTAGGGTTTCCCAAATGTGATCCCTGATTTTCAGTCCCTGATAGTTCAAAACCCTAATCTGGGGATTTGTTTGATCAATCTCTGGGTGAGGGGTGTCTTGAACCAATAAATTAGGTCAAGATAATGCACTTAGGGTCTTGAAGTCATGTCCCAAGCCATTAGGTCAAATTCTGAGCAAAAGTTAGGAGTATGCTGTCTTTAGTCAAAACCCTAATTTGGTCGATTCAAAGTTGTTGAGCTTGTTGAAGTGAATCTTTGAGGACCAAATGTTGATTGTGGATGAGGCTAGTTCATTTGAGATGAAGGGAGAACAAAACCCTAATTGATTGTTGCTTGTACTGATGAGTGATTTCTTGATTAAACCCTGCTGAGCACAAGTAGCAAACACAGGCTATGTAATTTGTTAGAGATGCAAATGATGCATATGCAAATGATATGAGGTGGTATCTGTAGCGGTAAAAATGTGACTCGAGCGTATTCGCGCGCTCGAAGTACAACAGAGTCGCCACCGAACTTTATTTATTCCAAGATGGAAAGGGAAAATATCGATAAAACCCACGAAGGAAAAAGAAACGGATAAGATGGTCGTTCGCAACCAAATTTGGGTTCGGGAGTCGGTTAAGCAAGGGGAAGGTATTAGCACCCCTCACCTCCATCGTACTCGATGGGACCCATTTAGTTAGTTTTGTGTTTGAGTGTCAACATAATGTTTGTGTTCTTTAGCTTATTAATCGAGAAAAGATGAAAGAAATGTTTTTTAGGGTTTTTATTATTATTATGGAAGAAAAAGAAAAGATTTTTTATTATTATGCTCGCCAAGACGTTTGTATCTTGTGCCTACGTATTCCCTAGTGCAATGGGAAAGTCAGAGCAATCGTAGTTCGGGCTAGGAACCACGAAAAGTTTTGTTGGTTGATTTTAGCGAGAGGTACTCGATCGCCTTCAAATGGAAATACTATGCGCACATGGATATGAGATCACTACAAGAATGGATGACTAAATCAAGATAAGACATGATTTTGGGCATCATCGCATTCGAGTGGAAGATATTCGATTTTCACATGTGGAAGTATGTTCGTATTGAAAATTGATTAAGTGTCTCGTTTATGAAAAGAGATTTAAATTAAAGGAGATATTTGCAGATGTTTAGTAAAGTATTTGAGCAAGGTGTTCACCTAGCGCGTCCTTTACCCAAGGTATTCAACAGGAGCGAGCCCCATTGTCACTTGTTGTCCTTGTTAATTAATTTGTTTTAATTCAAAAGATCAAGGTATTCAAGAGGTGTGCACCCCTTGTCACTTAATCTCTTGGTTTGATTAACGTGTTTTAGATTCAAAAGATCAAGGTATTCAAGAGGTGTGCACCCCTTGTCACTTAATCTCTTGGTTTGATTAACGTGTTTTAGATTCAAAAGATCAAGGTATTCAAGAGGTGTGCACCCCTTGTCACTTAATCTCTTGATTTGATTAATGTGTTTTGGTTCAAAGGATCAAGGTATTCAAGAGGTGTGCACTTCTTGTCACTTGATCACTTTGATTTTATTAATGTGTTTTGGTTCAAAGGATCAAGGTATTCAAGAGGTGTGCACTTCTTGTCACTTGATCACTTTGATTTGATTAAGAAAGCTTTTTATTAAAAAAAAGGGTTTTAATCCAAAAGAATCGAGGTATTCAAGAGGTGTACACCCCTTGTCACACGATCTTTCGGTATGGTTAAGAAAAAGGTTTTCGAAAAGAAGAAGCTCGACGTTGGATCGAGAATTATTGTAACGACTTGGCGTTGAACCAAAGTTTATTGTTCTTTTTTTTGGATTGAGATATTAATTTAATATTTTTGGTATTTTAAGTAATAAAAGGGAAAATAAAAGTCTAAATAAAACATATTTTTACATTTTTTATGATTAAAGCAAACAAGGATTGAAAATTAAAACTAAAATCCATGAAGAAAATAAAATATAAACTAAAAGTACAGGAGGGGTGTAAGGAATCTGGTGGAAGTGCAAAGAGTGTAGGCACCAGCCCATATTAGTTGAGGCCCAAGGAAGGGGGTACGCTGGAGGTAGGGGCTGTATCAAAGGAAAAAACGAATTGGGCCGGATCGGGTCCTAACGGCCATAAGCCCAAACTAAATTGAAACAAAAAAAAACCCTAGAAACTACATGGAGAACGAAAATGCCTCCTTCACATTTCCAAATTCGGCCGCTCTCTCACCCTCAAATTTCCCTCACGACAAAACTCTCACGTTCACTCTCACGTTCTCGATCCGTTCATGGATCTTTCTGCGAAGCTCTCGGCTCTCTCTCGCAACGATCTCGCTATTGCTCTCACAGTTTATTCATCTTTCAATCTCACATACAAATCTCTTCTGCCTCTCTCTCGCCGTGAAAACAACAACAACAACGAACCTCTCGCGTCTCTCAAGATCTCTCTCTGTTTTCGCTAATCTCACTTCCGATCTCTCTCTTAATCGCAACAACAAGAACAACCTTCATCTCGTTCTATATTCTCACGGTCGACACAAAATTAGCACGAACTTAAACAAATACAAACCAAGCATATCAATTACCAAGCCAGAAACATCAGGTCCAATCAATCGAAACGCAACAACAAACATGGCAAACACATACACGACATTACATGATAACAGCAAAACTGGAAAAAAGAGAAGAAACAAAGGTACCGAATCGGAGATGATAACTTTTCTAATGATTCTTAGGCACGAATTTCATCTTTACTTTGACTCTCTTTCGTTTCCCTTCTCCTTCTTTTTATTTCTGCTTCGAAGTCTGATCGAAATTTGCTTGTTGAAGGTTGATTTGGTGTTGTGAAAGCTTGTTGTGTTGTTGTTGCTCGCAGGTTCAGTGAAGTGTGTGTGTGTTGTTCGTTTGTTTTTGAACAGTGATGTTACAAAGGAGCTAGATTGAAGTTAAGGGATTATGAAGATTGGTTGTGATATGAGAGTACGGTTTTTGGTGGTGGTTAGTGGATGTTATGGTTTACTCAAAGTTTACTGAAAGTTGAATGGTGAAGGCGACGGTTATCTTAGCTAGCAACTTATTTGCGGTTTAGACAAAAGGTGCAGAAGATTATGAGTTTGGATTTGTGGTTGGCTTATGGTATATTGTTGGTGGTGGCTTATGGGATTTAAGCAGAGTGAGGTATGGGTTTGGAGGGATATCTCCTGAGTTTTTCCGTGCGTTTTTTCTTCTCCGTTTTTTCGTGTGCCCTCCCCTGTTATATAGAGAGTCAAAATGATAAAATGGGGGGAAAATTTGTTAGGATTTTGAACAAATGTGTTTAACTGTGTTATTGCTTTTTGGATGCATGTTTTGTTTTAGAGCCATTTGAATGCAAGATTTGGAGTGTTGTGTGCAGCAAAGAGCAGGATTTTGGACAATAGTGTTTGGCATTGAGAGTGGAGCAGCAGGTCTTGTGTAGCAGGGCAGAAATTTTGGACTGTTTTGGTTGTTTTCTTCTGATTGTTATGCATTGTGTATTGATGCTGTGAGATGGATGCCGATGGGACCTATTCAAAATCTGAAAGTATATCTGCTTTTTTTTCAATGGCCTAAACTAAAAATTTAGTAATACATCAAAAGAAACTCTCTTTTTTTTGTTATATACTCTTTTTTTTTTTTACTAATAAGAAATAAGATTAATCTAAACTAAAATAAAAATAATACTAATCCTAAATAAAATAAATAAACTAAATTATCTAAAACTAATTGATTTTATAAAATTAAACTAAAAAATAAAACACACATCTTTTGACATTTTTTTTAAGTGATAATAATAAAAAAATATGGAGTCTAAAATAAAACTCCGAAATGATGGTAACTTGAATAAAAATATGCAAAGATGTGAAAACTATCTTAAAAGAAATATAGATGCGACGTGACCAAGAATGAATGCAATTTGTAGGGCAAAAATTGGGGTGCGACAGTATCTTAGGTCAAAAATTGGGGTATGACACATATGACTCGCTACCTAATCAAACAACAAACTTAGGAGCTCCCCGGCTAAATCCTCGGACAAGCTACTACTTGTCGGAACTTGCATGATGTCACGATGAACATCATTCAAACAGAAGGGTGAGAATTCAAATTATTATAGATAAACATAATTATGGGAAATGCAAAACACAACAAGAATACATTTCACAATTCATCACTCTTCTCAAAACATACATTCACACACTATATATAATTTATCACACAAAATAACCACATTGATACAAAAACTATCACATAGCACACAATGTGACTCGAATGTAATAAATATGACTCAATGCATGTGGTACCATGTGAACCCAAAGTTTCACCGCTTTCCGATTCAATATCTAGAATCCAAGCCACGCTTCCGATCCGGACAAGACCAAAGCCACCATTGTGAGCCCAAGTTTCATCGCTTCCGATTCTACCTCTAGAATCCAAGCCAACATGTGAACCCAAAGTTTCACCACCTCTATTTCCGATCGAGGATCGAGGTCAACCATGTGAACCCAAAGTTTCACCGCTTCTATTTCAAAGCCACCATGTATGCATGTGCAACAAGACTTACAATATATATATATATATATATATATATATATATATATATATATATATATATATATATATATATATATATATATATATATATATATATATATATATATATATCTGTGTGTGTGTGTGTGTGTGTGAAATTAAGATTATCACACAATCTTAACATACCTCATACCACAATAATTCGCACAATTCGAATTATCCACCAAACGTTGCACAACATGCATATATCATCAATAAAGCATTCACATAGCATTTATCAATCATAATAACATATAGCATACAAGCCAATCAATGTCATTCTCAACAATTCTCCAAAAATAACATATACATTTGTTAAATCTAAGCATCATGTATACATACAATTACCAAAACATATGCAATTAAGAATTATCCATATAATTTTAACATCCAAGCATATTACCAAAATTCAACTAATTGAATTATTCCACCATTGTAGAAAACACATTTATCATACGACAATTACAACAATGCATAAAAATTAGCATTCATCGTTTCCAAATATCACAATTAGCACATGGTACAAAATACCAATACATGTTATCCACAATTAACATTAATCCCTGACATAAACTATCACATAATGATTAAGTCATCAAATAATCATTCTCCACAATTGCATTTAAATAGCATACACTCACTTGCACACCTCATGAATATCATACCACATAACATATCAACAAATGTTATTCATTATTCGTCGATTCATAACTCACATATACATAATTACATGTTATTCACACAACAACATCATAATTAATTCAATAAGTGTCAACCAATTCTATCCTATCACATAGATAATAACATTGGCTTCCTAATGCTTCAAACGACGCATAAAAAGAAGTTACGGATCAAAAGATATAACATGACACAGTTAAGTCAACTTCTTAATAAAAGCATATTATTGTTAATTCATCACAAGGAATCATCATTGGCTCATACAGTTCGAATACATACAACTAATTGCATGTAGCATACAACATCATTATCAATTCATACCGATCAAACACATACAAAAAAATATAAGTTATATTAAATTATTATCTAATGGTTTCAAATCCAATTTAATGAGATAGAAATTTATTTTAGCTTTCCAACGGTCCAAACGCCGCATCAAACGGACACCCGAGTCAAAAGTTATTGAATTTATAAGTTTTTCAAAATGCTGTCAAAACCAGAAAATTTGTTGTTACGGAAATATTGTCAAAAACCAGAAAACTGCTGTTGCAAAAATACTGTCTGCTATTGCGAAAATACTACTGTCCATCCCATATTTTTCACCATAAAACCATGTTAATCCATCATTTTTCATGAAATAAATAGTTATACAACCTATATACATTATATAGCAACTATTAGGATCATAAAAACAAGATCCTAAGCTCCATTAATTTTCACCAAAATTCCAAATCAACCATTTTCAAGTGAAACTTAAACATACATATATGCACTAAATCATGTTCTATACACATACCCATTCATGGATTTCAATATAGAAACATCATAGCATATATAAATCATCAATTTCATAGATTTAAACATAGATTCGTGTTAGGGTTTTCAAGAATATAACAAATCCCCAAATCCTAACTTCATGATATCTAACCCATTCCAAATCATGCATTTTCTAACTCAATCATCATTACCCACTTATATCTACTTATAATAACTTGGATTCACACCCTTACCTTTTGATTTTAATCCACCCTCTTCAAGAATCTACAATCCTCTCTTCTTTCTCTTCTATGCTCTCTTCTCCTCTCCCTTCTATTCTTCTTACCAAAGTTATGAAAAGTTAAAGAATGACCTAACTCTTTCCTACTATCTTTTTTTTTAATGGGCCTAACCCACAAATCAACTTCATATTTTATATCTACTACTTAGGCCCAATTAATTATATCTCTCTAATAACTTAATTAACTCATTAAACCCAATAAACACAATTATACACAAAATTAATTAATTCAATTAATTATTATATCTCATAACAATTAAATAATTATTTAACACACCAAATAAAATAAAATAATAAAATAAATACGGATAAAATCCTCTAATAACTCAATGTCTCATATTTCCGGTCTAATCTTAATTACTCAGAAAATTCCCAAAACGCTAAATATTAACTCATTAATATTTCTAATACTAAAAATATTAAAATTTTCGATTAAATATTGATCCGCTATCCCGAACTAATACCGACTAAATCGTCCCAAAACGCGAAAATTTCGATAAACATCAGAAATGACTAAATTAAGCAAATAATTATTAAAAACACCAAATAATATAATTACTAATATAATTAATAAAAATATTAATAAAAATCGGGATGTTACAACTCTCCCCCACTTAGAATATTTTCGTCCTCGAAAATTCAATTGACACAACCATCTCAACGCCAAAACCACATCTACTCTCTCCAGATTCATACTAATACAAAACGTTCCACATCTTCAATCATACAAGCTTCCAAGGATGCCACTCCAATACTCGAATGAAATACCATGCAAACACATCGTTCTCTCGATGTCAAATTTAGCAAGCCTCTCCATCCGATAATCCATCCTCATTGGAATAAAATAAGCGCATCTCGTCAACCTATCCACAATGACCCAAATCACTTTACAATTACTCGATGTTCTCAGCAACCCGAAACAAAATCCATAGAGATACTATCTCACTTCCACTCGAATAAAATAATTATTGCACCAACTAAACGATTTCTGACAAGTCCAACTCAAATACACAATCCCGCTATATCCCTCTTCATACTTTGCCACTAAACATTTCCTCAAATCTTGATACATCATAGTAACATCATGACGTATACTCAAACCATTACGATGCCCTCCATCCAAAATTCTCTTTTCCAAATTCAAAACATCAGGAATGTAAACTCGATCATAACACCTCATAACACTATTCTCACCAATCGAAAAGTTATTACCTTTTTCCTTGCTTCCTCAATGTCATCTTGTTAACTAATTCTAAATCCCATTTTTTTACCCTCTCGAATCTCATCTAGAATGTCCCACGTAAGCTTCAACATACCAAGCTTAACATACGAAGACGTCGCTTCATAAACCAAACTCAAATCTCTAAATTGTTCCAAAAATTCCAATTCTAGAATCCTCAACATAGACTTATGCAATGATTTCCTAATCAATGCATCGGCTACAACATTCGCTTTTCCAAGATGGTAATTCAAACAAAAATCACAGTCCTTTGAGAATTCTAACCATATCGTTTGCCTCCTACTCAATTCCTTTAATCAAACAAATATTGCAACTCCTGTGCTCATTAAACACTTCGAATCTCGATCCAACAATTAATACCTCTTAAGTTCTAAAACAAACCCAGCGGCAGATAACATCCATTCATACAACGAATAATTCTTCTCATGAACTTTAAGTTTCCTTGAAGCATAAACTACTGCTTGTCGATATCTGTATCAACACACCTCAGCTCGAAATCTCCTACCCAAGAAAATTCACTTCTTCCAACCAAAACTCACATTCAGAAAGCTTCGCATAAAACCTCTTTCCTATCAGCACCGATAACACAATCCTTAATGTTCACTATGGTCATCGTCACTCTTAAAATCAAAATATCCTCAAGAAACATTACTTCATAGAACCTTCTTCCCTCTTACTCGAAAAAACAGGCGCGACTTTACAACTATACACTTAGACAAATAAACCCCTTTCTCAAATTGACTCTTCAACTTCTCCTTAATCGCTTTACACGCTACCAAGTTAGTAAGTCAAGTCTACCTCGTCCAATACGATCTCGTCTCCTATCAACAATAGATTAAGGGTGATCAAGTCCTTAATTTGTTAATAGTAGCCGACAACCATGATGGAACATAAACCTCTGTTACTAAACTACAATAGCTTTCCTTAAGAACTTGTACTCAAAATCTCCTGAAGCACTAAGACCCAAAATCTCTCTTAAGGTTACAATTAATTGCTCTAACTCCAAACAGTTCATACCAAGATTTTCATCAAATTGGTCTAACGGAAAACAAACTAAATCAATTCCAAAATCTCTACCAAAGATGCTCAACGGATAATTCAAACACGCAAAAAAGGTAGAAACAAAATCACAGCAGCTGTATCAATAGCCATACTTCTATTTATAACAAATAAAGCAAGATCCAACTTCACACCACAATCCAAAGAAATGAAAGAATGCGTAGCACCATTATCAATAATAAAGTACGTACCTCATATTATCTTCTCCTTAGTAGTGGTCTCAGCACCAGGCAACGCAAACACTTTTCCTTTCGCTTGCTCTTTCTTTGGCTCATCACATTTGGTACTAATGTGACCTTGCTCACCATAATTGTAACAAATCACACTCGAACCAATTCTACACTTGTGTGTTTTGTGACCAATCTTGTTACACTTGAAACATGTCACCGAGTCCTTACCATAATCAACAGCACGATGACCTTCAACACCACATCTGAAACACTTAAGTGGAGTAGAAGTTCCTCCCCCACTTAGCTTCTTGCCAAAACCAGATTGTTTCCTCTGTTCAACATATGGTTTCCCACGGAATTGTCTTCCTTCTCGTTTCAACTTTAGAAATCTTACATCTTTCTTTCCCGCACATCTTCTGGAAAATAGTTTTCCAAATATGCATCACGAAAAAGAGTCCAAGTAACTTTCATACCTTTCTCTTCAAATCTTAGCACAGTATAACTCCACCAATCGTCAGCTCCTTTCGTCAGCGTGTGAGTACCAACCGTACTTTCTGTACATCAGTACAAATCATGACTTGAAAGATCTTCTCAATTTCTCTCATCCATTCTTGTGCTTTGTCCGGTCCATACTCTCCTTCAAAGATCGGCGGATTGAACCTTCGGAAATCTCCAAAAGCACGGAACTCATCCTTTCCTCCATAACCAGCACTCTCTTGTGGCACTTGTCCAATCGCACCAATCCACCTCATCACTGCCTCAACATTAATGTTACCATTCCTTCCTGCAGCCATTGTCCTAAGACATCCAACAACCAAACCAGGCAAAACGGTATTGATCGTGTGAGATACACAAATATAATACAACGGGATAAAAGACATTAATGACTATTGACCAACTGGTCGACCATGCTCTGATACCACTAATGTAACACCCCTTTTCTAACCCCAAATATAACATATTATTCACAGAGTAAATTATGCATACAATC
This sequence comes from Vicia villosa, assembly GCF_029867415.1. NCBI lineage: Eukaryota > Viridiplantae > Streptophyta > Magnoliopsida > Fabales > Fabaceae > Vicia > Vicia villosa. Next base: position 134,149 of record NW_026706064.1, read on the forward strand.
AAAGAGGCGTCACATGTTATTTTCATCACAATGAAAACCTAGAACAAACATACCAACATGCACTAATCATATCGTAACACATTTTGAAAATATCATGCTTTCATAAATTATGCATATCGCACGCGGAAGAATTATAACTCAAACATTTCAATGAATATATCCCATACTATACTCATCTACCGAACTCAATTAACATATCCAATTATGCTAAACAAAATCAAATCTAGGCAACATAGCCGTCAACAACATATCCAAAGTATCGATTCAAAATATATACAGGATATCAATATCCAAACATAAGCATAAGTCAAATAAAACCCCCCAAGTGTTACATGATCAGAGCATATGACTCGCTACCTAATCAAACCACAAACTTAGGAGCACCCCGGCTAAATCCTCAGACAAGCTACTACTCGTCGGAACCTGCACGATGTCACGATGAACATCATTCAAACAGAAGGGCGAGAATTCAAATTATTATAGATAAACATAATAATGGGAAATGCAAAACACAACAAGAATACATTTCACAATTCATCACTCTTCTCAAAACATACATTCATACACCATATATCAATTATCACACAAAACAACCATATTGATACAAAAACTATCACATAGCACACAATGTGACTCGAATGTAATAAATGTGACTCAATGCATGTGGTACCATGTGAACCCAAAGTTTCACCGCTTTCCGATTCAATATCTAGAATCCAAACCACGCTTCTGATCCGGACAAGACCAAAGCCACCATTGTGAACCCAAGTTTCACTGCTTCCGATTCTACCTCTAGAATCCAAGCCAACATGTGAACCCAAAGTTTCACCACCTCTATTTCCGATCGAGGATCGAGGTCAACCATGTGAACCCAAAGTTTCACCGCTTCTATTTCAAAGCCACCATGTATGCATGTGCAACAAGACTTACAATATATATATATATATATATATATATGTGTGTGTGTGTGAAATTAAGATTATCACACAATCTTAACATACCTCATACCATAATAATTCACATAGCATTTATCAATCATAATAACATATAGCATACAAGCCAATCAATGTCATTCTCAATAATTCTCCAAAAATAACATATACATTTGCTAAATCTAAGCATCATGTATACATACAATTACCAAAACATATGCAATTAAGAATTATCCATATAATCTTAACATCCAAGCATATTACCAAAATTCAACTAATTGAATTATTCCACCATTGTAGAAAACACATTTATCATACGACAATTACAACAATGCATAAAAATTAGCATTCATCGTTTCCAAATATTACAATTAGCACATGGTACCAAATACCAATACATGTTATTGTTTACGGTGATTTCCGGTAAACAACCGCTAGTCTTCCAAACTATAAATAAATATGATTTGGTTACTCGTGGGGTTCGACTAGATTGATCCTAGGACACATAGTCAAAAAGATTGTTATTGAATGGTCATTGGAACCATATTCATGATTTATCTTTGTCAATAAGAATCGTTTCGAATAAAACAAGTAAACTTGACAATCACTTTGTTATACGTAAGTATAATTTCAGCGAAAGGGTAAGTAAAATATGTAACGAAAAACTGTTAAAGTGTAAAGAATCTTAAGATGCAGAAATATTAAATACTTCAAAAGTAAATGACATGAAAATAAAGAGTACAAGAATGTAAATGGCAAGAAGTAAATGAAATGCAATAATATTGAAAGATATCTGAAAACGAAAGAGAATACACATGTATTAAAATGGTGGTGTCATACGTACATTTCTCAGCGAACTCTTTCTCTTTTACACTTGATACTTGAGTAATATGTGAGTGATTTGTACAAAATGAACACACAGAATCCTAACATTAAGACTCCTATTTATACTAATTTCGACCTTAACGGTCCTACGCTAATCTAATGCCACGTTTCTCATAAGAACTCCAGGGACGCCATCTGTGACTAGACAGTTACGAAACCGTCTTCGAATTTCAAATCTTCCTGCCTAAGTCCTTCTTCGACGCGTGGCAGTGTATTTAACATTAAAACACTACTAAAACACGCTAAGTAGTAATACTTTAACATATTTCATGAATTTTGTCTAAGTCCTCGAAGATACACACTCCAACCAGCTTCAGTATTCATTATCTTCGTTATAAACTTAGAAGTCTTCATTCTCGAAGCATGGCCATCAGAAGCCATTCTTTTATCTTTAAAGGATGGTCATCAGTAATGATAAGTGCCAAAATGTTGTTATTTTGAGTATATAATTGTGGCACTTATCGATTCTATTCATTCCATTTTTGTAGTAAAATCCCCACTTTTGTGTATATATTCACATTATTTAGTTTTCATATGTTTTATATACCGTTTAATAGTTTTTCCTTTGTTTTTATAGGCATTCATGCTTATTGGAGCCTCGAGGAATAAAGTGTCGAAGGCACGGCTCCGATTGCGCGATTTTGGATCAAATAAGCAAGATTTGTGCAGAGAGCGCCGCTGAGCGGCGTCTAAGCGCGCTTTCCAGGGGCAAACCAAATTTTCCTGGCCGCTAAGCGGCGGGTCTGGCCGCTAAGCGGAGGCCTGTTTACTGTTCTTGATATTTTTGTAATACGTGTAGTCCGCTAAGCGAGATTTGGCTGCTAAGCGGCCGTAGCAGAAAATGTGTTTATATTTCTTCATTTGAACCATTTTAGGGTTATGGTTTTGGAGAGTTTTTGGTTCCAACTCCATCATTTTCATTCTTAGAGTAGGATTAGCTTAGAAAACAACACCGGGTCATGCACTTGGAAGATCGAAGGTGGATTTCTCATCAACTGGAGCTGACAACCCGCGAGATGTGTGGTTTATCTTCTCTATTCTCTGTGTATTTCTTTGTGTTGGGTTTGTTTGTATAGTTACTCGAATCTTATGTATATTTACCGATTATAATGTTATATTTAACTTGCTTTATAAATCTGTGTTGATATTGTTCTGGATTTTTGCTCTGTGCTGAAGATTTGAGTCGCTTTAGAGATAAACTGCTTGAATCTTTATCTAGGATGGTATTCTGTTGGTTCTGAACTCTAGAGATAGATTTAGAGCTAGCATTCACCGTTTGTATCTGTATTTAATGCTTTCGTGTTTGAGCGGCGCGCGAGAGATCGCCGACGCGAGAATACGGATGTTCTCGCGACTTCGCGTTAGAGATAACCTTAGTTGTGAGATGATCTCGTTTGTGCTCCAGAGATGGACGCTTATGTGAGAGATACGTGATAACATAGACGAGTATCGCAGGTTGAGTATTACGGGTCGGTAAGTGTATGTTTGTGAAGAGTGAATATATTTACATTCCTGATAAGTTATTTCTCTTCTAAGAATGTGTTTATTCTTTTACTGGCTATATCTTTGTTTACTTTTTGCTCATTCAAACCCAAGCTCGAAACCGTAGAAACTGTTGAATGGCATCTCTCCATCTCTGAGGACGATAATTCTCGGATCAATATTTCCAAATCTTTTGTTGCTTGCCCTATACTGCATTCAACAAAATGGCGCCGTTGCCGGGGATGGTTGTGGATTGCATCGCAATAGTTTCCGTGGTTTTGAGCTTTGTATGTATCGTATATATTGTATAGTTTCACGTGTATATATATACTTACTTGTATATGTTTACTTGTTTATGTTCACCATATAAGTTTACTTGTATATGTTACATATAAGTATACTTTTGTTGGTGAATGTTGGTGAAACATGTTGATCTCGGATGAGCTCTTTAATAACAAATCTTCACTTTTCAACTTGTGAATTCAACATTCACTAACTTTTCTCTTTTTGTATGATAATAGTGTATTTGTTCCATACTTGTATATATGTGTTTGTTTGTGTATATAGTTGTATACTTTGGTTTTTATGTTCGTTTAATCATTGTATTTATTTGTACCCGTAACGTTTGTTGAGTGGTTGGTTAGGACACTTTCTTTAGGCTTGTGCGGTGAGACGTCACCATGGCATGACGGAAGGAAGCTACTTTCCAAACACTGAAATAATAAAGGCGTCGAGCTAACGACGTAAAACAAGCGCTTGTTGGGAGGCACCCCAATGGTTGTAAATGTTGTTTATATTTAGGATTAAGAGGTATTTAGGTGAAGTGGAAGAAAATTAGAACAGCTGTTGCTGTTATGATTTTTCTGTTTTTTCTGTCATTCGCTAAGCGAGCCTAGCTCCGCTAAGCGATGACAGCAAAATTCTGTTTTCTTGCTCTGTACCAGTGGGGTTCCCATTCCACTTGGTTCACTCATTTTTCCCACTTTCACCAAGGCTATTTAGTAATATATACTACTTTTATTTTTCTAATTCTTTTATTGGTTGTTTGTACTCGAATTTTGTCGGTGACTCGAAGATTTTTGAGGTGATTTTCCAAAGCTTGAGTGTTTCAACTTGCGGATGTATGGTAGGATATTATTTTTGAAGTGTATCATTCAAGGTACTCATTTATCGCTTTCTACAGCATAACATGTTTAGGAAACTTTTCATTTGTACAATTACCATACCATTCATTCTTTTGCATTACTTGCTTGTTGATTGAATCACTTTAGTTCCCAAACCATAAATGTGAGGAATCTTTCCATTGTTCATATATGCTGGAGGCCACAATCTTTGTTTTAACTGGATTTTATTATGCTTAATCTTTTGTTTTTGTTGAGTTTATGAAAGCATGAAAAGGATCAAGGCATTTTGTTTCATTTTGAGCACAACTACCATAACCAAATAGTCAATTCACCTTGTGAGTGTGTGATCATTTGTTAACCCTTTTGAGCTTTTTGTCAATGTCCATGTTGTTTTTGCTAAATGCTTATCTTTGAGTGTTTAGTTTTCATTTTTGCATGGATGATTGATTCTTTGTTTTTTTGAACCCTCAACCATGGTTTTTGGTATGAATTTTTACCTTGCCTTAGAAAGTAGGGAGTATTCATATGATGGTGTGGTTGAATTCAAGTTGGGGAGAAAAATGATTATGCTACTTATTTGGTTGTTGCTATGAGGTTGAAAAGAAAAAAAAAGAAAAAAAAATGTGTGAAAAGAAAAGAAAAAGAAAGAAAAAAGTGAAAAAGTTTTGAAAAACAAAAAAGAAAAGAGAAGCGAATAATTGTGCTAATAAGTATTGTGATTGGTTTGAGAAACTTGGTTAAGGAGGAAGTTTAATCGAGATTTCATTGCTTGGAACTTTGATGGATTGATCACTCCCTTAGGTTTAGGCAAGTTTTTGTTTCGATTAGCCTTAGGACTTATCCCTTGTTTGTTAACCAAGCCACATTACAACCTTGAAAAGTCCTTGTGATTCTTGCTTTTGTATCTTCAATGTGATTTTTGGATGAATGCATAATTTAATCTTTTGTTTGCAAGATTGTTGGATGAGTGTTAAAAGTCCTTCACCTTTGTGTGTTATTCATCCATTGATGAATTTTTGCTAGGTGTGATTCATGAAGTGAGCATGTATTGTGTTAGAATGTTTTGTATGCTTTTTTTACTTAGGATTAGTTTCATTTACATGTTGTTGTTGTAGGATAGTGGTAAGTATTTACTTTGTTTATACATTTTTGTATTGAACCATACATTTGTTTTTGGTTTTCAAAACCTGTTGATTCACGATTCTTTGGTTTATTACTTTTGATTCTTTGATTTATTTGACATTGTTTGAGGACAAACAAAGTTTTAAGTTGGGAAGAGTTTGATAAGTGCCAAAATGTTGTTATTTTGAGTATATAATTGTGGCACTTATCGATTCTATTCATTCCATTTTTGTAATAAAATCCACACTTTTGTGTATATATTCACATTATTTAGTTTTCATATGTTTTATATACCGTTTAATAGTTTTTACTTTGTTTTTATAGGCATTCATGCTTATTGGAGCCTCGAGGAATAAAGTGTCGAAGGCACGGCTCCGATTGCGCGATTTTGGATCAAATAAGCAAGATTTGTGCAGAGAGCGCCGCTGAGCGGCGTCTAAGCGCGCTTTCCAGGGGCAAACCAAATTTTCCTGGCCGCTAAGCGGCGGGTCTGGCCGCTAAGCGGAGGCCTGTTTACTGTTCTTGATATTTTTGTAATACGTGTAGTCCGCTAAGCGAGATTTGGCTGCTAAGCGGCCGTAGCAGAAAATGTGTTTATATTTCTTCATTTGAACCATTTTAGGGTTATGGTTTTGGAGAGTTTTTGGTTCCAACTCCATCATTTTCATTCTTAGAGTAGGATTAGCTTAGAAAACAACACCGGGTCATGCACTTGGAAGATCGAAGGTGGATTTCTCATCAACTGGAGCTGACAACCCGCGAGATGTGTGGTTTATCTTCTCTATTCTCTGTGTATTTCTTTGTGTTGGGTTTGTTTGTATAGTTACTCGAATCTTATGTATATTTACCGATTATAATGTTATATTTAACTTGCTTTATAAATCTGTGTTGATATTGTTCTGGATTTTTGCTCTGTGCTGAAGATTTGAGTCGCTTTAGAGATAAACTGCTTGAATCTTTATCTAGGATGGTATTCTGTTGGTTCTGAACTCTAGAGATAGATTTAGAGCTAGCATTCACCGTTTGTATCTGTATTTAATGCTTTCGTGTTTGAGCGGCGCGCGAGAGATCGCCGACGCGAGAATACGGATGTTCTCGCGACTTCGGGTTAGAGATAACCTTAGTTGTGAGATGATCTCGTTTGTGCTCCAGAGATGGACGCTTATGTGAGAGATACGTGATAACATAGACGAGTATCGCAGGTTGAGTATTGCGGGTCGGTAAGTGTATGTTTGTGAAGAGTGAATATATTTACATTCCTGATAAGTTATTTCTCTTCTAAGAATGTGTTTATTCTTTTACTGGCTATATCTTTGTTTACTTTTTGCTCATTCAAACCCAAGCTCGAAACCGTAGAAACTGTTGAATGGCATCTCTCCATCTCTGAGGACGATAATTCCCGGATCAATATTTCCAAATCTTTTGTTGCTTGCCCTATACTGCATTCAACAATTAACCATCTTTCCTTCGAATCTTTATCTTTCGAAGAACCAAATTTGTAAAACGAAATCTTCAGCTAACAAATTGCCCCCAATAAATGCCTGTTTCGAAAAACAAGAGAAATAGGCGTTTCTTGTCGTCGTAAGATTTCGTTCCTTACTGATCTTTGAAAGTCCCAAGATTGCTAACGTCATAATCATTGATGACCCTGTTTTCAAAACGTCTTGTCATTTTCAAAGATGTCTTCTCATAACTTACATTCCCACGTTTTTGACCTTGCTTCTTGATCATTACTCCTACATACTAGGAGTAAAGCTAATTTATTCGACCGCCGTTGGATTAAATCAATATCCGTCGCGTGTCCTTTTGTTTTACCCAAAAAATTTAAAAAGGTTTCCGTTAAACCTTTAAATACCTGGTCTTGCACTTTTATACAAATTTCCATTCCTACTTCTTCATCCTCTTCAAAAGAATACTTTTAATCCTTTCAAAAACTTGCTTTCTCAATCAAACTTTCCTATGGCTTCCTCTTCAAATGTTCTTCAACCTGTTTTAAAGCTCCAAACTCCAACGCGGTCAGGGGAACAAGAACACATTCCAAACCCTAATACCGCAGAGGTGCACGCGATTTACGCTTCTCAGGTAATCATTCCCTTTGAAATTTCTGGAAAACCTCTTGCTTTTATGGGTCCGTTACCAGGTGAAAGCAATCCATCTATGAACAAATTCTTCCCTGCTTATTACAAAACTAGACCTTTGGTCAGTAAGATTAAGATAGATGAAGAAGGTCATTCCTCCTTAGGAGAACCTGATAATGCTGAAGAAACTTCAACTGTAACCCCTTTGGCTTTGGCGAAAATTAGGTTAAACTATATGACCAACTTTGTAAAAGTGTTTAGGTCAATCCCTTTAGACAAAGATCCTGATCTATACTACGCCTGGTTAGAAAAAGTTGAGAAACAGAAAGAATCTTTCTGGAAATCATTAGGAATATATGATTTGATTCAATTATCAAAAACAGGCTTAGAATATAACCAAACCATGTTAGTGGCAGCGGTTCATTTCTGGGATGCTTCCCACAACACCTTCCATCTTCCATGTGGGATGGTTACCCCACTCTCTTCGATATAGCTGCTATTACAGGACTTCGACCAACTGGGGAAACCTTCGATCCCAATGAGATGGATACTGATACTATTAGCTTTAATGAATCAATAGTTACTTATACTGCATTCATCCAAAAGTACCACGACACAACGCAAGTAGAAGTTTCTGATGAAGAGCATATTGCTTTCTTAGCGCTATGGCTCTCACGATGTGCCTTCTGCTCAAGATCCATACAGGTTGCAAAGAGATGCCTTTGTATGGCTAATCAGCTACATGCTGGAAAGAAGCTCAACCTAAGCCAATTACTTTTAGGATTTCTTTATGAAAACCTTAGCGAAGCCGCGAACCTTACCAAAAACTACAAAACTGGAACTTTGCTTTTTGCTGGTCCTTTCTGGCTACTGCAACTGTGGCTTAACGCTACATTCGAAACTCATATTCCCTTTCGAGACAACGTCAATGAAGAAGATAAAAAAATCAAGAATCGAACTATAGAAGGAACCAGGTTGGCTTACCTAACTCCAAAAGAAGAAACTGGGAAGCTTCGTGAACATTTTCTAGCATATACAATGATGTTCGCCCAGCGTAATCAGTTCGATCCTTCCATGGCTCCGTTCGTACACAGAACAATCGGTCCTGAATGGTTCACTCGAAGGTTCCCATCAACGTCTCAGGATCAACAAACTGAGTCTATGGAAATTTGGGAAGCCTTTCTGACCCCAAGGTTGTTTTCTCATCGTCTTCGACCATCAAAAGGTCAATGTGTTCTCGTATGCTACCAACCAAATCTGGTCTCGAGACAGTTTGGGTTGGTCCAAGTAAAACCCAAGTGTTTATATGATAAAAGGAACCATATGTGTTTCCATACCTTGCACATGACTGAAGAAGAGTGTGAATCAAAAATCAACAAATATGTTGGCGTCACCAATCTCTCTCCTATTTCCTTCGAACCTGCTTTTTATTCCACACCAGACTTTCACCAATGGTGGACGGATTACTATACTACACAAATCTTTGATGCTGATAGTCTGACCCAAGAACTAACTACAGCTTTTGCTGATGTGCAGGAGAATTTTCACAAAGGTACTTCGACTCATATTAAAGAAATCCAAGCTTTTCAAAAATTCTTTGAGACTATCTATAGGCCTGATGATCTTAGTCGGACCGTTCGTGAAGCTGCAGTCATTTTGCGCAAAAAGTTTTCCGCCAAACTGGATAAGTTGAAATTGCCCTCGTATGTTCGACCAGAACTACGTTATGAAGTGGCTTTCAAACTTAATCCTCCAAAATTCCCTCCACTGCCAAGTGCGGATTTTGGTGTGGCTCTGAGCCCTCCTTTTCCAAATTGGTTTGTGTGTGGCAACGTTTTAAAAGATCTTCAAGAAAGTACTAAAAAACGTTCTGAATGAGTGGTTCCGACTAAGCATACCTTGGATAATTTCAAAGGACATCTTCATATAGATCTTGAACATGTTCGTGTCTTGACTCCAATACCTGAAGGTTTGGATTCAGACAATCTTTCGACTGACTTTTCTTTTCTTTGCTGATATACTGATTTCAGTTTCAACTACAGCTGTTGCTCGAAGGAGAAAGATTAAAGAAGCTCATGCACAGAAGGATTCCGGGGCATCTAAAAGTAACAAGCCAAGTGAGAGTGACTCCATTGCTACTGACAAGAAACCCACGGTACATACCCACTTTATATTATTAATCTTGTATAATCCGTGAGCAGTATTCATTTTGCTTAATTTATATTTTCCAGAGCTCGAAACCCCCGACAGGTTCGAAACGGAAAGTCTCTTCAACAGTTGTCTCAGATGATGAAGACAAATCTCCTCCTCGTACCAGACAAGGACATAGAAAGAGACAAAAAGCTGTTACTTCTTCGGGAAAAGAGAAAGGGGTAAGTGCCTCCAAAGTCGCTTCTCCTAGCGACAAGGCGTCTTCTGAAGAATCTCCTTTGAAAACCGCCAGTAATGCTTTCGTTGTCGAAAGCCATAATTCAAGTCCAGACAATATTCCACCCAAGGTATTTGGGTTTCAACCCAAGAATTATCTTATAATTTTAACTAAATGATTAAATTAACATCTTACCTTGTTATTGTAGGACGATACTGGCACTGCTACTTCAGGTCTTAAGGCTTACGATCTCACCGTTAATGTCGATAAACTTCAAGGTAATCGTAACTCTCTCACTTTCATCGATAAATTCCTCAAAGCCTTATCATTATGACTAATTCTGGTTTGTTCAACACAGATGCTTCTCAAAACAAAACTCATGTTCTCTCACCCGTTTTTGAAGATGCCAGGCCCCTTAACACCATCTTGCCTAATGTGCCAGTCGAAGAAAGTCAGTCCACTGACGAATCCCCACCTACTCATCAAGATAAAAACCTGGAAGAAGATCATCCATTCTCAGGCAGTGACAATGGGAATCCACAACCACATGGTAGTGAAGATACTGTATCTGAACAAGATGCTATGGAGGAAATTTATAAACCAGATAAACACAATCTTCAAGAAACTTCAGCCCTTGACACAGAAACCACTCCTGGGGCAACTTCGACGCCTGCCCCTGCGAAGCCTACTCCTCCAGAACTGGAACAGCTTAAGCAAACTGATCCTCTCAATTTTCTAAAGGCTATGATGAATGTGAATACTACTTCACCTTCAGAACTTGATGTCTCTCCAGCTGTCATTGTAGAATCTGGTGACAAGGAAGACATTCCTGACCTCCTTCGACAGATAAAAGAAAGATTCTTTGAGGTCAATCTTGTGGATGTTCTTAGTCAGGATCCTATTAAGAGTCATAACTTGAATCAACTCTTGAAGAAAGTGGATTTGTTTCAAGTCTCAACAGAAGTTTCAGAGGTGATTGTTTTGCTAGGTTCTCTAGTTGAACAACTCCAGGCCAATATTCTTCGAAAACAAAATGTCGAAAAGCAACTAACTGAAAAAATGGCCTCTCATGACTCTTCATGGAATTCTGCTGTGGATGCAACGAAGCGAGGTGAGGCCCTCAAGCTTAAACATTCAGAAAATCAGAAGGCATATGATAATTACGAGAAGAATATCAACTCCTGGAAACAAGAGATAAAAACCCTTGAAGAAAAGATAAAGGAAGCTGAAAATTGTCAGGCAACCATACAAAAGGCCAACCGACAAGATTTGCTCGAAGTGGCGCAATCGGGAATTAAACACTTCGAAATCGCACAAAAATTAGTGCCAGAGATTGAAGGATTGAAGAAACACCGGGCGTTACTCGAGCTTCGTATGTCTTCATGGGAAACTCAATATTTGAAGATCAAAAATAGTCTCCCTGAGGATTTTAACTAGCTGCTTTCAACTCTGTATTTTGTTATAATGCTGCACTTTCGTTTTGTAATCAGACCTTTCGTCGAAATATCTATATGTATGCTTGACTTCTATTTTTTTTGTCCATGTTTCCACTATCCGTAAGCACTATCTTTTTAGCAAATCTTTCAAGTTCTACCAAAATACATCTTCAGATTTTCCACAGTGATTTTATTTAATGCAACATATAGACTCTGACCATCCTTCGCAGCATCCTTGCTTTTAGACTTGACGTTTCTACTTTTCTAGCCATAATCATCATTAAACAGTGACGTCACTTTCTTCAAAACGTTTATTTGAGACGTGCGTGCATCAGTTTCATGATTACTTCTCAACTTCCAAGGGCGGGAAACGGCGGAAGCCATAACTCCTCTTTTTGGAATACCAAACGCAGTCCAATCAATCATTAAAATTTTAAACCACCCTTCAGTGCCCCAGGTCTATATAAAGGGCCTAAGATCACTTTCATTTCTTCATTCTTGTGCTTTCTCAAACACCAGCAACAACAGAAAAACAAACTTCTTTTTCTAAACCTTCTTTTCTGAAATGGATGTACCTCTTTCTTACAATAACATAAAGGCTGTTATCAAGAAGGAATTCAAACTTTTTGAAGATGAATTTGATAACAACTTCATCAAACTCGATAATCTTTTTGCCAACCAAGAACTGGATTTCTACTTTGAAGAGATCCTGGAGGGTTCTGTTTACCCCAACATGCTAGCAGATTTCTGGATGTTTGCGCCTCTACGCATAGATCCTGAAGGTAGGACCACTATCGTCTCTGAGGTTCGACATGCTCGTCTCAGCATCACTCCCACCACCATTGCTAACCTGATGAGATGCAACAATTCTGGGGAAACTTTTGATGACAACTGCTTCAACATGACTACTCATCTTATGTTGAGGACTCTCATGGACAACGATCTTTTTAGTGCCAAGGTTATCAGGATCTGGCATCAAATGCTTGTGGGTAATTTCCATCCTCGGAGGCTTGACGAAAACAGCATCATGGTTGAAGATTTGGAGTTTATTCTCTGTGGTCTTCGAGGGAAGAAAATTAACTTTCCCTTGATGATCTTCAAAGGACTTGTCAAGGCTGTTTCCATAGCTGCTGCCCGTCAGGGGAATGTGACCTGTCTTCCATATGGGAGACTCCTCTCTTACATATTCCTTAAGAAAGGTGTGGTGAGGAGGATGCGCACTTCTGGATCCATAGACATGTTCGAAGCCGAAAGCTTGCTTGTGCTGTCCTTAGAAGGATTAGATCAAAGGATTAATTAGCAAGTGTTTGCCCTAGGTTTTTTATGCTTTCTTTTTGTAATCTCAGAAGTTCCTAGGTCATGTTCTTGGATCCCTTTTGTAATGCATGTACTTCTGCGTTTGAATGACAAAATATTTTGGTGTTTCTTTGACTTTTTTTCTTAATTTATCATATATTTTGATTGTAAAGCCATTTTGATCAACGCAACACATATACTTTGGTACATGTCTGACCATTTTGGCTTTCGTAGTACCCTGAATGTCTACGTTTTTGCAATCTTTACTTCGTACATGCTTGGTTTATATCTCTTCAGATATTTCCCGTTTACTCTTAGGATCCTACGATCTTCTGCTAACTCTTCAATTTCGTAAGCATTATTCGAAAATACCTTTAAGATTCGAAAGGGTCCTTCCCAGTGTGGGGACCATTTACCAAGTGCCTGATTCTTTCGATCTATAGGAAAAATAACTTTCCAAACTAGGTCATTATTAATAAACATTTTACCTTTCACCTTTTTGTTGTATGCTCTGGACACTCTTTCCTTTTGCCTTTTTATCATTTCCAGCGCTCGAAGTCTGTCTTCATCCAAATCTACTAACTCATTCATCATTAACTCCCAGTATACGTTGGGAGGAATGTCTGCTTGTCTTTGTATCCTTAATGACTGCAGATATATCTCGATTGGGAGTACTGCATCATGCCCAAAAGTCAACTGGAAAGGAGTTGTGTTTGTAGCTTCTTTTGGAGATGTTCGACAGGCCCAAAGTGCTTGGTCCAAAGTTTTATGCCAGTTTTTGGGTTTCTTTCCCACATGTTTTTTGATAAGGCCAATTATTATTTTGTTTGCTGCTTCGACTTGTCCATTTGCTTGAGCATAGTAAGGTGTAGAAGTAAATAACTTAAAACCTATTTCTTTGGCAAAGTCTTGCATTTTTCGTCCAGTAAAGACCGATCCTTGATCAGTTGTTATACTTTCTTGGATTCCAAACCTATATATAATATGTTTCTGAATAAACTCAATCACGGCCTCTTGATCCACATTCGCCAGTGGTATTGCTTCGACCCATTTTGTGAAATAGTCTATTCCTACTAATATGTACCTTTGACCTTTAGACGACTTAGGGTGAATTTCTCCAATCAAATCTAGTGCCCATCCCCTAAAAGGCCAAGGTTTCACTATTGTGCTTAATTCGTTTGCTGGGGCGTGTTGGATACCTGCATGTTCTTGACATTCTTGACATCCTTTCGCAAACTCTATGCAGTCTTTTAACATGGAAGGCCAGTACATTCCATAACGAAACAAAAGCCATTTCATTTTGTGTCCTGCTTGATACGCACCACATGCTCCACTGTGTACGTTCGACAGAGCCAAATATGCTTCTGCTTCACCCAAGCATTTCAACAATACCCCTTCTGGAGTTTTCTTGAACAATTCATTTCCCATCAGGAAATATGACAGGGCTCTATACTTTATCTTCCTGTCTGTATCTGTCGAAGGATTTTTTAGATAGTTTATTATTGGACTCCTCCAATCTGTATCTGCCAAAGAGTCTATGTTTAACACTTCGAATTCTTCTTTGTTGGCATAACCCAACTGTGAATTCTCCAGGTCACTTGGGGAAAGTTTAGTAGACATTGCTCTCCCTCTTACTTCAATCAATTCTTCTAACTTCTCTTTTGATACCTTGTATCCTGAAGCTAACTGTGCCAAGTCATTTGCCTCTTGGTTATTCATCCTTGATACGTGTTTTAATTCCACATATTCGAATTTCTTGAGTAGCCTATTTGCTATGACAAAGTACATGATCAAATTTTCTTTGATGCACTTGTATTCCTTTGTCAATTGTTTAATGACCAATTCGGAGTCTCCTTTAATTTCGACTCTGGTTGCCCCCAATTCTAACAAAGCTTCAAGTCCAGCAATTAATGCTTCATATTCAGCTTCGTTGTTGGAGCATAACGGACCTTCGATTTTATACTTGAGCTTTGTTGGAATTCCATCAGGAGAAATTATCAACATTCCAACTCCGGTTCCTTCTCTATGTGTTGAACCATTGAAGTATAACTTCCAAGGCTTTAAGTCCACATACTGTTGATGACTCTCAACTACTGCATGGTCGACAATGAAGTCTGACACAATTTGACCTTTCGTTGCCTTTAGAGGCTGAAATATTAGCGAATATTCAGTAAGGGCTAAAGCCCATTTACCGATTCGACTATGTAGTATTGGCTTGGATAACATATGCTTAATAACATCACAGTGAGACAAAACATAAACATCCACTGGTTTTATATAATACTTAAGTTTGATACAAGAGAAATACAAGCAAAGGCAGAGTTTTTCTATAGCGGTATATCTAGTCTCTGCATCATTGAGTACTCTACTTAAGTAATAAATGGCTCTTTCGATGCCATTCTCGTCTTCTTGCGCCAGCATGCTGCCTATTGTTTTATCTGATGCTGAAATATATAGGCGCATGTGCTTCTTCCCGTTTGGGGGAGATAGAATTGGTGGACAAGTCAAGTATTGCTTGATTTTATCAAAAGCTTCTTGATGTTCAACACGCCATTCAAATTTTCCCTGCTTAAGCCGCAGTAGAGGTGAGAAAGCTTGCGTGCGTCCACTCAAATTAGAGATAAATCTCCTTAAGAAGTTTATCTTTCCCAATAATGATTGTAGTTCCTTCTTTGTAGATGGAGACTTGGTTTCCATTATGGCTTTCGTCTTATTCTGGTTAATTTCTATTCCTTTTTTGTGTACTACGAAACCCAAGAAATCCCCTGCCTGCACAAAGAAAGCACATTTGAGGGGGTTCATCTTCAAGCCATGTTTCCTCATTCTTTCGAATGATTGGCCCAGATGATTGAGATGACTTATATCTGAGGTAGATTTTACCACAATGTCATCTATATATACTTGCATGAATGTTTCTATAAAGTCATGGAATATAGAATTCATTGCTCTTTGATAAGTTGCCCCAGCATTTTTTAAACCAAAAGGCATTACAATCCATTCGTAAGTACCTATTGCCCCTGGGCAACGAAATGCCGTTTTGGATACATCATCTTCTGCAATAAAGATCTGATTGTATCCAGAGTATCCATCCAACATGCTCAAATACTCGAAACCTGCGGCTGAGTCTACTAGCATTTCTGCCACAGGCATGGGATACTCATCTTTAGGAGTGGCTGCATTAAGATCACGAAATTCTATGCATAATCTTAATGAACCATTCTTTTTAATTACAGGCACTATATTAGCAATCCATTCAACATACCTTGTAGTTTGGATGAACTTGCAACGTAGAAGCCTTTCGACCTCTGCTTTAATCTTCGAATGAATCTCTGGCGCGAATCTCCTGGGAGTCTGCTTTATAGGCTTCTTCCCTTATTTTATTGGTAGCTTTAATTCGACCAAATCTCTTCCTAGACCCGACATCTCATCATAATCCCAAGCAAAATAATCCTTGTTTTCTTTTAACATTTTGATGACCGTTGCCTTTAGTTTTGGTTCTAGTTTCGCGCTGATGTATGTTATTCTTTTTTGATCTTCGTCTCCAAGATTTACTTCTTCAAGTGGATCTTGGGCCAACATCTTTATGTTTGACGCCATTGGGTCTTTTTCAAATCCCAAAGGCTCTTCGTCGTAAATTGCATCTAACCTTTGACTCGATTCTTCTCTTATGATCCTTTCGACTTGAACCGGATCCTCAGAAGATTTGGAACTCATATGTATCACTAAATCTGTGACTTCTTTTTTGGTTAGAATGGCGTCAATATTTGAATTTGATAGTTCGGCTTCGAGAGCCGCCTTCCTTTTGTTCTCGGCCACGTAAGCCGAAATCTTTTCGAAGAAAGAAGATTCAGACATTATTAATGTCATCGTCCCAGCCTGTTGGCCGTACTGTTGGATAATTCTCCAATTGTGTTGGATCTGCTGGACCATCCATGATCTCTCTATCCCACTGGAATCCATTTGGGTGTAGAGTTAAATAGTATAACGCATTCCTATTTGGGGTGTACATCTCTTCTGCAGCATGACAAGGACTTATGTTTGCCAAATTCCTGTCGAAGTTAGTTTTGTTAACCTGGTTAACTTCAGCCATATAGTAACTCTGATCACCTTCAATATTCTCTACTATTCCGTCTTCCCTCCAAATTGTCACCCTTTGATGCATTGTTGAGGGCACAGCTGCCACCCCATGAATCCATTCTCTACCAAGCAAAAGGTTGTAGTTTGCTTTTGCTGGTATAACCATAAACATAGTTGGCCTCGTGACTGAGCCCACTGTCAAATTGACCTGAACGACTCCCAGTGTTTGTCCTATCTTGCCTTCATAGTTAGATAAAACCATGTTATGTGGCCTTATATCAGTATCGAACATACCAATTCTTTTCAGCATGTATTGAGGCATTAGGTTCACTGCTGCTCCCCCATCGACTAGGACTTTGTTGATGCCAACATTCTCAATTTTAGCCCTGATATAGAGTGGCTTCAAAGGATTTCGCATACCTTCATCAAGCCTTTCGAAGAAAGCGTTCTATTCTTCAACTGCACCATTATTTAGCACATAGTAACACACAGGTCTGTGTTTCGCCATTTCTTCGATATCAGCCTCTTCGCAGTCTTCAACTTCAGTCTCCTGATTGAACTCATGGGGGAGTACAGATACAACGTTGCAATTGAGGTTTATAGATGACACTCCATCAGAATCGAAATCGTTTGTCGTTCTATCCTCTTCTTTCCAGGAATTAGACCGCATCTTTTCTTCTTCGTCCAAGATCTTTTCAGCTTCGAATAGTCTGCGTTCCACCAGAGGTTTGTTTGACTTTGCCCCCTGGTGTGGGACTTGGTTGCTACTAGACTCTCCAGCTTCTCTTGGCCTGTATTCCTTTTGAGCCTTTTTTATTCTCTGATGCCTTCTCCAATGGGATCGGGACATAGGATTTTTTCCTTTGTAATTCTCCAATCGATACGCCTCTCGATTTGGTTTTTGAAATTGCTTCCTATATGCCATTGCAGTTCTTCCTCCTTGGTCCCAACTTCGCCACTTGTTGGTTCTTGCGCCAGCTTGCACCCATCTATCCCTGGGTACATCTGCAGGAACTTTGAAGGTTACCCTTCGAGCTCTGGGGTGTGGGCTATCAGGCCTCTTCGTTGGAGTCCATATGTCGAAACCGTATAGGTTAGGACGCAACCCCTGAGTTTCTCGACCCATGTAGCAGTACACACGTTCGAACGATCGTGCCAGCATTTCATCATAGACTGCCCCACATCTGGGGCATAGTGCAACTTCAGTGTTCCCTTTGTGACATCTGACCAAAAATCCTACTAAGCTTTCCTCCATCCTTGGGTACACTTGTAGTAGGGGATTCGGTTCTCTTCCTGGGTGTTCCCATCTTTCGCGTCGAGCCCTTTTGAAGTTAGCTTTGACCCTTCGATTCAGCATGATCGAACACCTTGGACACATCCATTGTTTTCCACCATTCCTCTCATGGCAATTCCAAAGGTAGTCCTTGAGGCTTTCTCCTCTCGGAGGAACTTCAATGCCCCCCTTTTGCCTCGTCAGCCACGTCTCCAATTCGTCAAATTCAGACACTGGACGTCTGGCGCTAACCATGTTAACAACTGCTGGAGGAACTTCAGAGATTTGGATTTTTTGGAGTTTCATTCTGAGGTCTTCAGTGGCCTCGCTATTCTCTCCCTTCGATCCTTCAGTTATCTCTGTCTTGGAAGATTCTTCAACATCAGTATTGAAGATTCTATCATCATTTAGGCTCTCAGTAGCCTGCTCTCCATTGAACATTGTTTTGGTTTCCGCAACTTCGAATTCAGATGCCTCTACCATGTTGATATCCACTGGCTCACATAGGCTGGCGTCAGCAATGTTCAGGGGATTGGTATCGACCTTCATGTGACTCTTGGTCTTGTCAGCAAATTTCAACCTCCCGTCTTTGATAGCATTTTGAATTAGATCCCTGAAAAGAAAACATTGTGAGGTTTTGTGGCCTAAAAAACCATGATATTTACAAAAACCTCTTTTCTTCCGTTGTTCTAACGGAGGAATTTTAGAATTTGGAGGCAGTATCATTTGGCCATCTTTTACCAGTAAATCAAATATCTCATCACACTTGGTGATGTCGAATGTGTAAGTTTTCTTAGGGAACCTATCATTCTTATCGTTTTCTACTGGGTTTTTTCCATTTGCAGGGTTGAGTAATTTGCAGGCGTAAGGTGGCGCTTCTCTTAGTTCAGCCACATCTATTTCGACTTCTTCAGGGTTATATGAGTCGTTAAGAGACTCATCATCAGCGTCCTCTGCTTCGACATATGCTACCCTTTCCTTCTTATAGTTTTTATTTGCCCTAGCCTTTTCTGCCTTCAAGCGTTCGACTTGTCGAACCCTATCTGCCAACTGGGCCATATCCCAAAGATACTGAGTATCTAGTTTCTTTCTAATTGAATAATCTAAACCACCCACAGCCATTTCGACTAGTTCATGCTCTGGGACTATTGTGAAACACCTTGATTTCAACAAACGGAACCTATTCAAGTAATCGTCAATTGGTTCTGTAAACTTCCTTTTAATACTGGCCAATTCTTTCAAACTTATCTTAGTTTGGCCCATGTAGAATTGTTCATGGAACAATCTTTCCAAGTGTGCCCATGCATCTATCGAGTTTGGTGGCAAAGTAGTGAACCAAATGAAAGCATTCTTTGTTAGCGAACTAGGGAAATATTTGATCCTTAAATCTTCGTTTCCTGCTAAGTCCCCTGCTTCTGTCAAATATCTGGCAATATGTTCCACAGTTGACTCACTAGTTTCGCCCGAAAACTTTGTAAACTTAGGTATTTTAGTGCCCCTAGGCAATTCTGTCTGCATGATATAATCTGATATGGGAGATGTATAGTTTGGACGTCGAAGTCCAGTACTAAGGCCATTATTTGCCATAACCCTTTCTATCATGGCAGTTAGGTTATTTTCCGTAGCCAAATTTTCTCTTCTGACTCTTTGGACAATCTCATCTGGATGTTCGTTCCTGCCCACAATCCTTAATCTGGGTCGCTCTTCTTCCGTTTCCTGTCGAACGGGAACAGTTCTTTGATTCGAAGCCTCTAAGTTAATTACTTGAGTTCCTTCGATCATTTCTGTTCTTCGTGAGGGGCCTACATCCCTAGTGGCTGTCCTAGATGGGGGAACCACATCTTGTATACGCTCCAAAATGGGCCTTTCTTCTTGATTCGAAGGTTGTTTGTCTTTCCTTTTAAGTGGTGGTACTCCCATGAAATCTGCCATTCGATTCATTTGAGATGATATCTTTTGGAAAGTCTCCACGTTTTCCCTATTTGTACTAGCAATATTTGTCGCTAGTGGGTTCAAAATTGAAGCCAATTCTTTGGCCAAGACCCCTAACATATCATGGTTGCTTGCATCCATTTCTTGCCGGAATGCTGCTTGGTTATTTGTGGTAAAATGGGGCATCTGGGTAGAAAAGCTAGTGTTGTGTGCACTTCGACCCACTGAACCAACATTTGGTGAAAACGTCGCATTGTTAGTTGTAGCATATGTAGGCCCTGCCCCTCGTACGCCTGTTCCATATGGGTATGGCATTCCGTATGGGTTATTTGGCCTCCATTCGAAAGCAGAATTTGCGCCTTGACTAAACAAGTTATTTGCAGCATTTGTCGAGGAAAACGGTATATCCTCTGCGCTTGTGGATGAGGGTGCGGTGGTCGACACTGAAACTGGAACAGTCCCTGATGGTCCTGTGTTGTTCTCAGGAATAGCCTGGGAATTATCTGCAGGTCTTGATCCATTTGGACATGGTATATCCCGTGCTCCTTGAGTGGAATTTGAATTTGCCGCTCCTGATCCTGAACCTTGTGGGGGATCTTGATCACCCCCTGCACTGGCCGTAACGACCATTTTCTTGTTGTACCTTCGTTTGGGAATCGGTTGTGCATTATTCGTTAACTTACCGTTCCTAAGGTTCATACAAGGTCTTGTTATTGTCTAGACAAAAATAAAACAATTGATTAAAAACAATCTGCTTGACACTGTCCCACTGGGCGTGCCAATTTGTTTACGGTGATTTCCGGTAAACAACCGCTAGTCTTCCAAACTATAAATAAATATGATTTGGTTACTCGCAGGATCGACTAGATTGATCCTAGGACACATAGTCAAAAAGATTGTTATTGAATGGTCATTCGAACCATATTCATGATTTATCTTTGTCAAGAAGAATCGTTTCGAATAAAACAAGTAAACTTGACAATCACTTTGTTATACGTAAGTATAATTTCAGCGAAAGGGTAAGTAAAATATGTAACGAAAAACTGTTAAAGTGTAAAGAATCTTAAGATGCAGAAATATTAAATACTTCAAAAGTAAATGACATGAAAATAAAGAGTACAAGAATGTAAATGGCAAGAAGTAAATGAAATGCAATAATATTGAAAGATATCTGAAAACGAAAGAGAATACACATGTATTAAAATGGTGGTGTCATACGTACATTTCTCAGCGAACTCTTTCTCTTTTACACTTGATACTTGAGTAATATGTGAGTGATTTGTACAAAATGAACACACAGAATCCTAACATTAAGACTCCTATTTATACTAATTTCGACCTTAACGGTTCTACGCTAATCTAATGCCACGTTTCTCATAAGAACTCCAGGGACGCCATCTGTGACTAGACAGTTACGAAACCGTCTTCGAATTTCAAATCTTCCCGCCTAAGTCCTTCTTCGACGCGTGGCAGTGTATTTAACATTAAATTTTTCGATTAAATATTGATCCTCTATCCCGAACTAATACCGACTAAATCGTCCCAAAACGCGAAAATTTCGATAAACATCAGAAATGCTAAATTAAGCAAATAATTATTAAAAACACCAAATAATATAATTGCTAATATAATTGATAAAAATATTAATAAAAATCGGGATATTACAGCTATACTGTGATAAATGCCAAAGCATAGGGCATAAATGCAAAGAGTATGTGAAGAAGCAGTAAAAGCCAAAAACTAGGCCTCCAGATATAGCACCAAACAGCCCTACTCAAGATAAAGTCACTGAAGAAGACGACAAGAAGCAGGAGGAAGAGGAAGATGATAATACTTGGAGAAAGGTCAACTCTGCTATAAGAGATAAAGGTAAGAGGATTCTAACTGGAAATACATCTAATATTAGTTGTGTTAATGGATTTGAGGCACTAGGGGTTTTGAATGATCTCATAGTGACCTTGGATAGAGGACCATGCTAGTTTCATGGAATGTTAGGGGACTTAACAAATCAGGAAAAATTAAAGAGATTAGTTCTCGTCTCAATCAAATTAAACCTGACATTTTGATCCTTATTGAAATTAGAGTTAAGGAAGTTAAAGCTAAGAAGATTAGAGAAAAGCTTAACCTGTATGAGAAGTACCTGGATAATTACCAAAACCATGAGAATGGGGGAATTTGGATATCTTGGAATGATAGAAGCATTGATGTTAAAATTGTTAATAGTTCTGATCAATATATTCACTGTGGTGTGTATGGTGTTTTGGGAGACCTCAAATATTGGCTTACAGCTATATATGGCAAGAATCAGCTTGATCAAAGGAAAATTTTATGGAAGGATATTGTTCTGATGAAGCCTAATAACCAAGATCCTTGGTGTCTTATTGGTGATTTTAACAATGTTATGAGGGCACAGGATAGGATAGGGGCAGAATGGTTACTGAATCTGAATATATGGAGCTTCAGGAGATGATGAATCATGTTGGTCTCAATGAGATGGATAGTTATGGAGACTATTTTACATGGTGTAAGAGACATACCAAAGATATTATTCACTCAAGGATTGATAGGCTTATTGGCAATGTGGAATGGTTCAAAAAGTACAGCGATACGACTCTGCAAATCATGCCCCCCAGTGTTTCTGACCATGCTCTTTTGCAGGAGGCTAAGGACACTCAGACTGTGAACAAGGCTAGAAGATTCAAAAATTTTAATTGTATCACTGACATTGGATCAACCTTTGGTTCGGAATCCTATGTTTATTCTATGGAGTAAACTGCAGAGATTGAAACCTGATCTCAAGAAGTTTAGCAAAAGCATTTCCAATATGAAGCATAATATGGAACAAGCTAGGAAAGAATTAGAGAAGGCCCGAATTGATTTAAGTCACAACAGAATGGATAACAACAAGATCAGCAGGGTAAAGACTTGTTCTGAAGAAGTGAACAAGTTGCATGATATAGAGGAACAAATGTTGATCTAGAGATCCAAGATGGACTGGCTGAGAATGAGTGATGATAATGTAACACGGTGGGAGAACTGACTTTTAGAAAATATTGCGGATAGCAAGAGTCGCCACCGAATTTTATTTTATCCAATTTTAGGAAAGGAAAAAAAAACAGGAAAGACCTTTGAAAGATTTTGAGTTCGGGGGGTAGGTTATACAAAGGGAAGGTGTAAGCATCCTTTGTATCCATGGTTATCCATGGTCTCTTAATTTCTTAGCTCACTTTGTTTGTTTGAATTGTTTGAAAAAGTGTCGTGTGTGATTAGAAAAGATTTTTGAATAAGGACTTTAACTTGTAAATAAGTGTAGCCTTTTGGAAATTGTTTGAAAAAGAGGTGTGAAAAGCATTTTGAATTGATTGTGAGCAAACATTTAAGAGTACCTACCCTAAGTTTTAGTCTTTCTTGTTCTTTAAGATTTTAGTTGGAAAGGGCTATCCATACCATAAAGAGGGCAGGTAGTCCTTTCATTGGATTTGAAAAGGGTCATCGAGGATTATCGTTCGCCATAAGACTACCCCTACCATAAAGAGGACAGATAGTCTTTAGGGGAAGATACAATAGTCATTTTAGGCAACCAGTGAGGATACCTTAGCATTCGAAAGGGACGATCATCATTCAACCGAGGCAACATCGAGGGACAAGATCACTTTATGATGATAATGAACTGAGGGAAACATTTGCTAAGGCGTCCTCGTATTCGAGGGATTTGACTATTGTTTAATCGAAAAGACAGCATAAGAGGAAGGTTACCATTAAAGGTGTGTGTGTGTGCAATAATCAAGTGGTTATGTTCAAAATTTTATCTTGTAAAATTAGTGATTCTATGTTCAATTCAGGGTTTATCACTCCCTAGGATTACTAACCACACTGTATAATAAAGGCAGAAATATAAGTGCGGAAAGTAAAGTCCTACGCTATTACAAGGCTTCGGGTGGGGGATTACATAGCCAAAAACCCTTGGACAGAAAAATAAAAGGCGGAAATGAAATGCAGAAATTAAAGGCAGGAATATAAACCCTAATTACTATTACAAGGAAACTTATTGCGACCTATACATAATTTCTAGAATTGAAATGGCGGAAGGTAAACACATATACAACATTCATAGAGTATGAGATGAGAAGAGAACCGCGTTTTGACAAAAATAGGGTTAAAAAGCCCTACAACACAAACCTAAGGGTAAAAAGCCTTATGGCACAAAAACCTGATGACAGACTTTGAGGGTAAAAACCTAAGCCTACAGTTTAATAGACAACCCTTACATTATTGATAGTCTAAGGTTTACCTATGGTTTATTGATTAAAGTTAAACTTAAAACCTAATTAAAATTAACCTTAAAATTAAATCCTAATTTATCTAATTAAATTAATTGACCTAATTAATAAAATAAAACTAATAATTTTTAGTAAAACTAATTAATTAAAATTAACCTAAAAATTAAAATATATAATCTAATTAAACTAACTTATTAAAAACAATTTTTTAAATAATATGTATAGTGTAGAAAAAAAAACAAAACTAATTTAATTAGTTAAAAAAAGAAATTTTAAAAGAAAGAAAAAACAAATTAGGAAAACAATAAAAGAAAATAAAACAGTAAAACTCGGAGTGCAATCTGGTGTGGCACGCATCTGGAAGTTCATGGTGAGCTTCTCTTTCAGAGCCTTTGGATCAGGATTACTGAGCATCTAACGACAGAAACATGATGGTGTATGATGGGTGCACGTTAAGGGACTGCACTGAATCTGTAGGCGAATATCAACAAATATTTGATAAAAATTTATATGTCACACGTGCGGTTCAAACCCTTGTGTCATGGTTACCAGCGCATAATCCTTGCTAACTCATATGTTGTGATTTGCTGATAATTAAATGAAAACAAAAGGTTAAATATAAAAAAACGTGAGAATGCAAGAGTCAAAAGGCAAGTCAGTGTGGGGCCCCTAGTACGAGTGAACCAATCAGAACTGGAGAGAGGTTGCGTTGATTGTTGACCAGCGAATGGCAAGCCTCCACGCACATGGAGAGAGGTTGAAGACCTTTGATCAGCTAATCAAGAGACGGACATGCATGCAGGATCCTGTTCATCATCTTCTACCTCGCTACCTGTGGATTTTTTCGCGGAATTTGCTGCGAATTTTGTTGCGACTTTTCCTAGCAATTCTGTAAACAATTAAAACTCAACAAAACGTCATTAGAAACACAACATAGGCGCCTAGATCTCCTATTTGAGGTTCCCTGAGTTCATTTATGGGATCGTTTTGGCCTGAAACATCCTGCATCCCCAAAAAATGAAAGCTTTCATTATTTATGCCCTAGCAATGGCACAACTCGATTTGGCCACTAAATCTAACAAACGATGGGTCTATCTTGTCACAAACAATCTCAGGAACTCATTGAAATAGTTAGATTGCATTGATACACGATAAAAACAAGAATTTGAATTCAAATAAAAAACATAATCGGAGCATGATGTATGATGCAATTTAACGTGTGATAGCCATGTATGAGAGTGTATACTTACTCTAAATCACCTCAGGAGTACGAGTATGTGCTTGAAATTGGATGAGAACGACTATGGAATGAGATGCAAGATTTCAAATTTGTAAGAAATTTTGAGAAATTTAGGGTTGTGTCTTGAGGAAAGGATTTCGTCCCCTCATAGTCTGAACATGTAGAGTATATATAGGATACCAGATTAGGTCAACAAACTTGGCAAAATATATTGCATTGATGTGAGAAATATTTTATTGAAAATTTTGATCAAATCTTTCCAAAATTGGATATTTCTTGTCTTAATGCATCTTGCGCAAATTTGGTAGCTTGTGATGGGCTATCTTGGACCTCAAGTCATGTAAATATCAAGTCCAAATCATCTTGCCAATTACTTTTATAT
Source organism: Vicia villosa (assembly GCF_029867415.1). Lineage (NCBI taxonomy): Eukaryota > Viridiplantae > Streptophyta > Magnoliopsida > Fabales > Fabaceae > Vicia > Vicia villosa. Next base: position 160,056 of record NW_026706064.1, read on the forward strand.
TTTATTTAATTAAAATTGAATTTTGGCTTATTTAATTCAAAAATAATTAAGATAAAAATAAAGGAGGCGTGGCAAGGAGTATAGAGGCCATGTATAATGTAAAGAACAAGTTTGGGTCATAAAATTATAGGCCCATTTGGAAAAAAATTGGTTTTGACAAATATTTTCTTTTGTGCACCTCTTCAAAAATGCCCAACTTGTGCAATTTGTATCTTGCTCGATTTTCCACATTTTTTAGTGTTCTTGGACTTTTTAGAAAGGTCAAAATGTCCTCTAATCAACCTTTTTGTTTCATCTTCATTGAAGTTTTCATGTTCAATAACACTTTTTTGCGAAAAGATGACTTTTTGTTGACTTTTGAAAAGGACCTATAATGTTTTGGCTCCTATCTTCTAAATGAAGCATTTCTGGCCTTGGCATTAGAAAGACAAAGTTGTAGAGAATTCATTTTCCTGTAAAATAGGTTTGGTTGGGAAATTTCTGATGTTCCATGTGAAAGTTATGGCTGGTCAAAGTTCAGTTGACCCTAATTTAGAAACTTATGATTTTTGTTGATTTCTGATCTTTCTTTGATGAATCATGATCAACCCTTGATCAAATGATGAATGTGACTTCAAAATAAGGATGTTGACCAAAAATTAAGAGTTTTGACTGTAATTTGGCCATAGTTGACTTTTAGGTCAAACTGATCGACTGTTGACCATTTGAACTGTTGACTGAGCAATCTTATGGATCAGAGCTTGAAACTTGGCATGAGGATCCTTTGAAGCATATCATAGGCCGTGGAGTCCACTTGAAGCATCAAAAGTTGATTTTACTTGGAGAGAAGCAAAACCCTAGTTGTGGGTTGTTTGTTTAGGAAAGTGTGTATCGAATTAAATCTTGAGCATTTGATACTTGGATGAGTTTTGTATGGAATCATGGCGGGCAAATTTTGGGGTATGACAGATAATAATTCTTATTATCATGCAACTCTGAAGGCAAAATATAAGAGTAAGAGTATGAGAATGCTGAAGGCTGCTGATGGTAACTATGTGTCTGACCAGGCAGATATAATGAAAGAGGTCATGTCCTTCTATCATAAGCTTATGGGAACTAGAGATGAAAACCTTAAGCATGTGTATATAGAAGCAATGAAGAGAGGCAAGCAAGTAAACACTGCTCAAAAGGAATACCTTATTAGCACAGTCACTGAGAAGGAGATTTGGGAAGCTTTGAAGGGCATTGAAGATCTTAAAGCTCCAGGTATTGATGGCTATGGTGCCAAGTTTTTTAAATCCAGTTGGAATATAGTCAAGCATGATGTAATTGAAGTTGTCCAGGAATTCTTTGTAAAGGGAAAACTCTACAAAGTATTCAATAGTACAATTGTTACTCTGATTCCAAAACATGATCAAGCCAATGAAGTGAAGGATTTCAGGCCAATTTCAGGATGCACCACTTTCTACAATATTATCTCCAAAATCCTTACTAACAGACTTGGTAAAGTGCTGCAAGAGATCATTCATCAAAGCCATACTGCTTTTTTGAAAGGACAAGTGATCCAAAACCATATTCTTCTAGAATTTGAGTTGATGAGAGGATATACAAGAAAGGGTGGCACACCTAGATGTATGCTGCAGCTTGATCTTCAGAAAGCATACGACATGGTGGGCTGGTCTTCTTTGGAGATAGTGTTGAATGAGATAGGCTTACATGATAAATTCATTAAATGGATTATTCTGGGTACCACTTCAGTCAGCTATAGATTCAATGTCAATGGAGATTACTCTGATATTTTAGAGGCCAGAAGGGGCATTAGGAAAGGAGATCCAATCTCTCCATTGCTTTTTGTAATCATGATAGAGTACATGAACAAAATCATGTCCAAGATGACAAAGAATCCTAACTTTAACTTTCAGAGTAAATGTGAAATGCTTAGCATTACTCACCTATCTTTTGCTTATGATGTTCTGTTATTTAGTATAGGGGACTATCAATCCATTGTGATGCTTCTTGAAGCTTTCAAAATCTTTTATGATTCCACTGGGCTTATTGTCAACCCTAAGAAATACAAGGCATTCTTTGGAGGGATGGATGCAGACATAAAGTAAAAGGTGAAGCAACTAACTGGCTATGAAGAGGGCCAGCTTCCTATCAGGTATTTAGGCATCCCTTTGGCTAGCAAAATACTGAGTATTAATCACTATATGCCATTGATAGATAGGATTGTTAGTAGATTAAGGCACTGGTATGCTAATCTTCTGAGTATAGCTGGCAGGATCCAATTGGTCAAAAGCATTGTTGTGGCCATAGCTCAATACTGGATGTCTTCCTTTATCTGACTGTGTTATCAAGAAGCTGGATGCCATGTGCAGATCTTTTATTTGGTCAGGGAGAGCTATTCCTAGCAAAAAAAGCCCTGTGGCATGGAAGAAAGTGTGCAGGCCTGTAAAACAAGGAGGGTTAAACATTATGAATTTGAAAATTTGGAACAACATTGCTCTTATTAAGTGCCTTTGGAATATTTTCATGGAATTGGACAATTTGTGGGTCAAATGGATTCATACATACTACTTGAAAGGATGTGATATTCTTACTGAAATTCAATCCAACAACTGCACTTGGATCCTAAAGCATATCATGGCCAAGAGAATCGACATAGACAAGATGCAGCAACTCTGGAACAACATGATTACTAAAGGAAAATTCAAGATGATGCAGGTTTACAATGTCTTGATTGAGGATAACTATAAGGTGGACTGGTCCCATATGATGAATCACAACATTGCTCGACCTAGAGCTAAAGTGATCACATGGCTCGTGTGCCAAGACAGGTTGCCAACCAAGGTTATATTGAAGAAATTTGGAATTCTGCAGCATACTAACTGTGAAATATGTGACGAGGAGGAAGAAACTAGGGTTCACTTGATGTTTAATTGTAAAGGTACTGTTAGCATATGGCCTGCAATTCTGAATTGGTTGGATATTAAGGATTCTGGTAGAATAGATCTTGACTGGATCAAGAGGAAAACAAATGGGAAAGGCTGGAAAATGGGTCTGCTTAAAGCCACAGCTGCTGAAGTGTTCTATGGTATATGGATGTATAGGAACAACAAGATCTTTGGAACAGTGGGGGCATATAGTGATATACAAATAGTAATTAGGAATACCATAGATGCAATTGTCTATAGAGGGTGGATGAAACCCAAATATAAGAAACATATAGTTAATATTCTCATGTAATTAGAGGTCAATTTATATGGCTGCTTAGCACTTGCTTGTAATTGATCATTTTGGAATAAAGAAAATCTTTTATTTAAAAAAAAAATACAATTTAAGGAGCTCATATTAAGGTAGTTAAAAGTAACTTTAAAATAACTTTTTTGAAATATTTACTCGTACATAATTATATATTTTCGAATCTCAGTGATAATTATTTTTAATTCTTCATTCCAACATACATTTTCAGAATTCTTTCCATACTATTTTATTTTATCTAATTCAAAAAAATATATTATTCATTCACATGCAAACATTATCTTCATATTATTTTCAAATACTTATAAAAAAAATATTCATTTAATTTTCTTAACACATTTTATATCTTTTTGTATTATAGTAGTATTTCATTTTAATTTGTATATATTTTTGAATCAAGGGATTATATTAATTCAAAAAACAGGTAATACAAGGTGATCGCTAGGATTTGGCCCTCAAATACACCAAAAGATAAAACCTATAGCTTAAGGCAACATTAAAATAGTTATATGTGGTCTAAGAAAATGACTAGTCCACCTTCTATAAACAATCAACTCAATGATTTTTTCATCTATATTCCTATTATTCACACCATGCCCAAAACAAATATCATTACTATATTTCCAAATCTCGTATATGGTCTCTGTAAATGCAAGCTTCACCAGACTTGCCTTCCAACCTTTACCTTTATAATGCTGCAAGCTCCAATTGAGTTCATCTTCCCATTCCATGGGATCATGTATCCTTATCCAATTCAACTCTTTAACCCAAACATCCTTCAATTCCAAACAACTAAAGAACAAGTGGTTAATAGTTTCATCTTTGGTACAGAACATACATTGAATGTTTGCCACCATTCTAAATCTATGTAATCTAGCATTAGTTGCTAGTTTTCCATGATAGACCAACCATAACAACATTACAACCCTAGGTTGAGCTTTGTTATGGAGCATCTGATTGTACTAAGGAACAGTGGGAGTATCAGTTGACAGGATATGATATAACTTCTTAACATTAAACTTACCTTCCTACAATATTTGGTTCCATAGCGTCTACACAGTTCCTACTGTCTTTCTTTATTTAAAAATAGCTTTAAACATTCAGGAAAAACTAGCCTTAATCCATTACCTATATATCTAATCTTTTATTATTTTTAAAAGTAGGGTTAAATATACAAACCCCCTGCAATGTTAGCAAATTCAGGTTTTAGCCCCTCGTAAAGTTTTTTTTTTAAAACAACCCTTGTAACTTACAGATTCCTTCAAATATCCCCTGATTGCCACATTACAGAAAATATTCTATTTAGTTGCATACGTGGCAATCCACGTGGTATTTCTTTAATTTTTTAATTATTTTTTAATCCACGTATATTTTCTTTATTTTTTTTATTTTTTTTACTTATTTATATTTTTTTTTTGTTTTCTTAAATTAATTTAAGGGTTAAATATGTTTTTTGTCCTTCTAAATATAGTGGTTTTCAACTTTAGTCCTTCTAAATATTTTCTTCAAAGAATGATCCTTCTAAAAATTTTAATTTTAACTTTTGGTCCCTCATGGCAAAATCGTAGCTAAAATGGTCGCTAATTTCGTCGCTAAATTAAAAATCGTCGCTAAAATCATCACTAAAAAACCTTCACTAAACTGTAAAAACTGTCGCTAAATTGCAGGAGGGATCAAAAGTTAAAATTAAAATTTTTAGGAGGAATATTTTTTGAAGAAAATATTTCGAGGGACTAAAGTTCAAAACTGCTATATTTAGAGGGATCAAAAACTTATTTAACCCTTAATTTAATTATCATTTTTTTATTTTGATTATTATATTTTAAATTATAAAAGCTATACATTTTGGGCCAATTCCAATTTTTGGTCGAGACTAGCCCATTTTACAAAGCTTGTTTTCAATTCCTATATGCATATGTGTGGTTGTTTTATAAACACTAAAGCTTTCTCTGAAACATTCGATGTGGGACTCTATTTCAACCAAAATTGCAGTTTTTCCTTCCTTAAGTGCAGCCCATAGATCTTCAGTTTTAGCATTTGAACAAGCATGCCTTTTTATATAGGCTTAATTGCACTTTTGGTCCCCCTATTATTCATTTTTTTAGTTTTGGTCCCCCTATTTTAAAATCCGAAATTTTAGTCCCTATATTTTAGTTTTTTGAGGATTTTGGTCCCCTGCAAATTTGAAGACAATTTTAAATGAAATGATGCTCACATTAATGACGTGTCAATGTCAATTCAGCAGTGATATGTTCAAAAAAAACTATTTTTATTTAAGATTTATGTTAAACATGTCATCAATGTGAGGTTTATTTCATTAAAAATTGTCTTCGGATTTGCAGGGGGACCAAGATCCTCTAAAAACTAAAATAGAGGGACTAAAATTCCGGATTTTAAAATAGGGGGACCAAAACTCAAAAAAAAGAATAATAGGGGGACCAAAACTCAAAAAAAAAGAATAATAGGGGGACCAAAACTGCAATTAAGCCTAATATGTTTATGCAGCAGACAAAATAATATAATTTCTTATATAATATTTTTGAATCAAAATATTAAATAATGAGAAGAGAAGAAAAATAATAAATTGAGATTTTTTCTCTACTTTATTTGATATGTCAATGAACCGAATAAAAACAATATAATTTTTATTATAACATTTTTTTGATATATAAAATATTAATATTATATTTATGAATTAAAATATTAAATAATAAGAAAGAGAGTAAAAAAAATAATGTTTTGATATTTTTTTGATAATTAGTGCTTGGGACAAAAAGTTGTCCCATGGTTTAGTGGGGGACAAGAAATTATGGTTTTGTCCAGTACGTTACTATATTTTTTGTCCAGTGCCATGATTAGTTTTGCATCAAACAGAGTACAAAAAAAGTTGTCCTGTCCAGTACCTCGTTTTTTAGCAAATCAAACGCACCCTTAGGGTTTTGTCCTCCAAAATCAAGTGTGATTTGGGGGTTTTTGACGATCGCTTTGCTTCACAAGTACCCGACCGTGCTTAAGGGTTTGAGGGATTCGAAATTCGCTCAACAAGTTAGCAGCTACTGGAGAATAGGGAAGAAAGGATCGAAGTCGAAGTTCATCAGGATCATCGACAAATCACTTGGTTCTACGTGAATCAAGGGAAGAGAAGTGTTTAGATTCAATTTTACTGCACTATTGTATTTGGTAATCGGTAAACCTTCTCTTGTTAAGACCATTTGCATTTAATACATACTATCCTAATTCCAATTGGAGTTAGGGGCAGACGTACCCTACGCGAGGACGACAAGGGGAACTGCCCAAACAAATATTGTGTTCTTTATCATCTTTCGCTTTATCTTTTCATATTTGTTTGCGTTAAAATCTATAAATGAGCAAAAATTGAAACTTGGTGAAAAACGCTCACCAAGTGTTTGATAATATTTCACACCCAATTTTTGTTCAATTTTGTGAAACAGTTTATTGTGAGTAAGTTTCAAATTGTGTGTATATTAACTAATTAATAATTCTGCTAAGTCAAGCAATTTCAATTCACCAGTTTCATCCAGTTGTTAATTGCAATCCGGTCACCGATAACTTGACCGTTCAAGACGATAAGTTGATTCCAGGAAATCACGTTTTTCGAACGCTAAAATTTCTTAAAATTGAAAAAGGTGGTCTATTCACCCCTCTAAACTATTCTTATCGTCTAACAATTTTTTCTAGTGACAACTAAAAAAACATATTTTTTTTCCTCAAAAGTGATAATTAAAAAAAGTAGGTTTAATTATAATTTTGGTCCCCCTATTTTGTCTTTTTCTCGATTTTAGTCCCCCCATTTTTAAAACCACAATTTTGGTCCCTTTTTGAGTTTTCTATTAAAAAAGAGACAGGAATTGGAACTAATTTTGCAGAAAAAAGTAAAATAGGGGACGAAAATTGCACACAAAACTTAAAAAAAGGACTAAAACAGTGATTTTTAAAATAGAGGGAGTAAAATCAAGAAAAAGACAAAATAGAAGGACTAAAGTTGCAGTTAAGCCAAAAAAGTAAGTAGCATAACTGGTTGGCGATGTAAACGCATATGGGATTGCAATGGTTGGAAAAGGAGAGATTGCACGTTGATCTGCACGTTGGAAATGGCTATTGAATTGTAATGTCTCTTAGAGCCATTTCATTTGCAATTCTAAAGATACAGACAACTTTTTTGTTAAAAAAAAACAAAATTAATCACTAGGTTTATATAAAACAGACAAACCAAAATCAATAATGCTAGGAATAACATCTTTATAATAGGTTATAAATGATGGAGTTAATTGATATTAATTTTTTTTTCAATAAGTGAGAAAAACGTGGTTGAAAGTTAATAGAAGAAAAGAGGAAATGTAATTATAATTATTGGTAATTTAATTAAAGAGAGGGAATGAGATTATTGATTATAGTAATAATTAGAAAAACATGGTTGAAAGTTAATAGAAGAAATTTTTAATAATAATAACAAATAAAATATTTAGATAAAAAATTTTAGGTGCAATTCATAATATTTTTTAACAAAAATTTAATAAATATACTAAAATATTTTTTAAATAGTAAAAATATGAGAAATTTGTATATATATAAAAGAAAATTATATATTTATTAAAAAATAATAAAAAACACATCGAATATAAATTTTGTCCTATACTTAAAAAATACAATTAAAATTAATTTAATCTTTTAGTTACAACAAAATATTGATTTATTAGATTACCTATTACTTGATTTAATTAACTAGATTATTCTCCTTAATTCAAATAATTTATTTAAAATAATAAATTTAATGATTAATTAATGGAGTTACAGAGAAAACTAATTAATTTAATGAATTTTAGTAACTTTTATTACTTTATTAAAAACTTACCATCCATTCATTTCACACCCTTTTCCTGTAACCTCTCTCTTAGACCTACCCTCCACCCCCACCAACCCACCGTCCTATCCAAAACAAAAGAAAAATCGCTCCTCCTCCTTTATTTCTTCCAGAAACATTTTAGGGTCTCTTTGGTAAAAATAACGGTTGACTGATAAGCTAGCTGATAGCTGATACCTTATGACTGATGGCTGATGACCGATGGTTTATATCTTATAACGGATGGTTGAGACTAATAGCTTATAAGCTCATTGAAGTGTTTGGTAAAATTAATAGTTGAATTAACTTATAAGTGTAAAATGACATAAAAAATATTTAATATATAATTATTTTATTTTAAATTAAAATAAATTATAAGGGTTAAAAATGAATTTTAATTAAAATAATAAGGATAAAAAAGGAAGAAAAAATAATAAGCTATAAGACATAAGCTAAAACGCTATTTAAAATAGTGTCTGGAAAATGAGCTATAAGCTAGTAAAATAAGCTATAAGCTCGTGATGAAAAGACCGTTACCAAACAGGTCTAAATTATCATATGAGCTTATAAGACATAAGACATAAGCTATAAGCTCGAAAATATGTCTTAACAAACAGAGCCTTAATATTATCCATGCTTGAGAAATCGCAACCTTCAAGTTTCAAATCTATAAATTTCTGATTTTTATCGTGTATAGTGTTTATTAAAAATTGATGTCAATTACAAGGGTAACAGTGGAATCACTCTTTCTTCCTTCCCTTTCTTCGCAAGTATAAGAGAACTGGAAAAGACATGGTCCCATAAGAATTTAATCTCTCTTCTTCATTTCCAAACAAGAGAAGTTGATTCTCTCTTTCCTACTTCTCTCGCCCTTATTTTCTTTCTCTTATTCCAAACAGACTATTAGTGTTCTTTTGTTGTTGTAATGTTTTGTTTTGATTTCAATGATAAAGTTTAGTTTTTTTGTTGTTAAATCCTCTGAAGAAAAGTTTTCATCTTTAAAACAATTTTTTTCATAATCTTTTATCTTTTCATGTTTTTATTTACTGATACAGGTTTTGAGGTGTTTCAATTTAGTTAAAAGTTTTTTTTAAAACCAATTTTAATTTATGTTTTGTGTTGTTAATTCATTTTGTGCATAAGGTTTCTTAAGTTATTTTTCATATCTGAGTTTCACTTTTAACAAGTTTAATCCGACCACTTCCTTCTCACTTTTATTTTACAGATCTGAAGTTTCACTTTTAACAAGTTTTGGAGCCGCGATCTATAACTCTTCATTGTTGTTGCTGTACTTGCTTCAGTGCCTTTAACATGTTCACTTTGGCCATTTTTTATTTTTTCAGATCTGAGTTTCACTTATAACAAGTTTAATCCGACTACTTCCTTCTCACTTTTATTTTTCAGATCTCAACATTCTCACTTTTATTTTTCAGATCTGACCACTCCCTTCTCCCTTCTTCCTTCTCCCTTCTCCCTTGCTCGATCTTGACACTCTTTTGACTTTGAATATAGTTGAAATCCCAGTTTTCATGTAAGAAAACCCCAGTATCTCTTTTACCTTCTTAATACAAACTCTTGTTGAATTTTTAGGTTTGCATTTCAATATCAGAAATTGTCTTCCAACTAACACTTTTTTACTTTTTTTTTTGTAGTGTAAGTCTGGAAATTCAAATTCAACTAACACCTTTTTACATGCATTTTTACAGGTATTGTATTGAGTCTAGAAATTCAAATGGTCATTGATAGTGTATAAAAAATAAAATCAATTAGGCCAAATCCTGCCGCCAACTTTTCCGCGTGATATTTCAGGTGATTGATTGTTTGGACAGTAACTTTTTTGGGTTTAGAATCTCTATACAAGTGCCTTTTTTTTCAAATGTATTTGTTTCTATTATTAATCATAGAACTAGCTTGATATCTTTTGATGTCTAATGCATAAAAATCTTTACTTTTGGGTGTGTATTTTTTTTTGCTATAGTATGTCATTTATATATAATTGTTATTACTAGTTTTAATAATACATAACCTTAAGTCTAGACAGGATATTTTTAACCATATGGTAAAACCGGAATATCAAGAGGATAAAATGATGTAACACGGAAAGAGCCTTTAACTTCATGAGAAAACATGGAGTAATTATAACAAAGGATTGTTCTTTCTGTGGATATCAAGAGTGCTCATTTGTAGTAATTACTCTATGTTACCCCATAGAAAGAGTAGTCTTTTATCTATAATTACTCCATGTAGAGCCGTATTTTACTATAATTACTCCATGTAGAGCAGTCTTTTACTATAATCACTCCATGTTTTCTCATGAAATTTAAGGTCCTTTCTGTGTTATATCTTTTTACCTTTTGATATATCGGTTTAACCACGTGGTTAAGGAGGATACCCGGTTTAGAAATGCGGATTAACAAATGCTAGTAATAACAAATATAACTGACAAATGCTATAGCAAAAAAATACATAGAGATTTTTTAATGCATTTGACATCAAAAAAAATCAAGCAAGATTAAAAGATATTTAAAAAAAACGTAACACGGCTTATAATTATTTAGTGATATTCATGTAAAAACAAACAATATTCATGTAAAAACAAACAATATATTTGAATATCAATTTGATTTAGTGTATGTCTTTGAACTTTATACATGTAGAAAATAGCAACCTTTCTAATATGCTCACGTAGGCGCTACTTGCGCATTGTGTATTTTTCTCCGGCAACAATCTAACTGCATTATCTCCATCAATCGTAAGTTTTTAAACATGCGTGGACTTCATAAAATGGTGACAAACCAGAAAAATTATTGGCTGAAGCCTTCTGTATGATAGTAGACAGTGCCTGCATTGACCTCAACATGGGCTGAAACACATCATTGAAGGTATTATCAACAATAGACAAAAATTTATATACATTTAACCCAAGATGAATTCAAACCTGATAGTAGAATCACAATCCTTGAAAAGAAAGTCTCTGGTGCTCAAGTTGTGCCACCAAGGCCAGGTAATCTTGGTAAACTCAAATTTCATATTTTAACTAAAAGATACTATAAATGTAGAATTGCAATAGAGGTGAACGTTTATTTTGCTAAGGCTTAATTGCAGTTTTGGTCTCCCTATTATTCTTTTTTTTGAGTTTTGGTCCCCCTATTTTAAAATCCGGAATTTTAGTCCCTCTATTTTAGTTTTTAGAGGATCTTGGTCCCCCTGCAAATCCGAAGACAATTTTTAATGAAATAAACCTCACATTGATGACATGTTTAACATAAATCTTAAATAAAAATAGTTTTTTTTAAACATATCACTGCTGAATTGACATTGACACGTCATTAATGTGAGCATCATTTCATTTAAAATTGTCTTCAAATTTGCAGGGGACCAAAATCCTCAAAAAACTAAAATATAGGGACTAAAATTTCGGATTTTAAAATAGGGGGACCAAAACTAAAAAAAATGAATAATAGGGGGACCAAAAGTGCAATTAAGCCAACATATTAAACAAAATAGAGTAGAAAAACTATTTCTTCGTCTTTTTTCCTCCTTATTATTTAATAATTTTATTCATAAAGATTATATTTATATATCAATAAATAATATTATATTAGAAATTATATTATTTTGTCTAGTGCATAGACATATCAAGCAAAATCGAGAAAACAGTTGTCCAGTCTAGTAACCATCAAACATAGTACAATACAAAAAGTTGTCTTGTACTGTTTTGTACTGTCTAGTACTGTTCTGTCCAGTATTTCATATTTTGCAAATCAAACGCACCCTAAGGTTTTATTCAAGAAAAACCCACAATCTCTTAACTCGAACAAGAACTGAATCTACCGTCGAACATTATCAACCCACACTGCTCACCATGATTCACAAAAATTGTTATGTGTAGTTGTGAATTGATTTGAGAGAGGTTGAAGATGATAAGAGTCTTATGTCTATCTTTAACTTTTCTTGTTGATTATACAAAACTAAAATGATTTACTTTTATACAAAGAGCATTAGCAACTCAATAAAAAGCAAAAATTATGGTTTTTGAGGCGAGAGGTCGACCTGCACAGTGGGGGGACTCGACCTCTTCAAACCCATGATTTCAACAGCTTGCCAAAAATGTGTTCATGCGTCGACCTGTGTTTGTTGTGCGTCGACCTACTCTGTGAATGAGTCGACCTAAGGGTCGACCTGTTCAAACCCGAGATTTTCTCAAAATGCCATGCGTCGACCTAAACATGGTCATGCGTCGACGCATACTGACCCAACATGATTTTTAGAATGAGTGGACCTAAGGGTCGACCTGTTGAAACCCGAGGTTTATCCAATTTTCCATGTGTCAACCTGTGACTTCTGGAGGTCGACCTGCAGTTTTCAAAAATGCTTGGAAACTTATTCTTTCACTGTATGAGTCGACTCACACATTGTATAGGTCGACCTGTGAACCTGTAACTTCCAAAATTGCTTGCTTTGATACTAGTTGAAGCTTCCTATTTTGCATAGTTGACTACAGACACATCCGATCTTTAATACCAAGTTTTGACATCACTTAAAACACACCTTGCACTCAGAGTTCAATCTAGTAATGATTATACTTTTGTCAAAACTAATGACAAACCGTGCATATGCACGGGTTCTGGTATATTACGCATATTTGTTTACATAAATATATTTATTTTAAATATAAAATCAAAAAAGAAATAATATTTAAATCAATAATAAAAATTTTGTATATAAAAATATTTAGATCAATCATACATTTTTTCTCGTAAATCATTTTTGAATTAAAAATATTTGATCATAAATATCATTTATCATATATAAAAATATTTATATAATTAATCAATATTTTCCCGTATACAAATATTATTTTTATTTAGGTATCATTTAAAAAACTTGTGCATACGCACGGGTTCTGGTCTGATACGCGCATTTGTTTACGTAATATATTTACTTTAAATACAAGGTTAAATATATATATATATATATATATATATATATATATATATATATATATATATATATATATATATATATATAATTAGATCAATAATAAATTTATAGTATATAAAAATATTTAGATCAATAATAAATATTTTCCCGCAAATCATTTTTGGATAAAAAATATTTGATCATAAATACCATTTCTCGTATATAAAAATATTTAGATCAATAACAAATTGTTTTATGTATATAAATATTATTTTTATTTAGGTATCATTTAAAAAACTTGTGCATACGCGCGAGTTCTGGTCTGTTATGTGCATTTGCTTATGATCGTGAATAATCAGAATAGGTGGGTCAGTAGCAACGTCGCGATCTTCGGTGATGATTGTGAAAAAAAAGGGTTGTACCTACAAGACACTCTAATGCCAAAGTAAGAAAGAGAGCAAGGGTACAACAAAAAGTATGAAAGTTTTTTTGTGAGAATTCAATACCTTGCCCTCCAGGTGTGGAGTGTTATTTATATGATTCCCTTGGTATGGAATGGGTCAAACTATATTCTTGGGCTTGGGCGCAAGGGTCCAAACTATAGGATAGTTGAATGAGTCTTAGTTCATCCGGGCAAGAGAAATATCTGTTGGCGAGGACAAAGACTAGCATGCTCGGATGATCCTAGGTTGGGAATGAACCACCACTCAATCGTGCTCGACGGCAGTCAGAAGGACATATTTGCCTTTGGTTTATTCAAGGAATTGGTCCAATGCTGATTGGGTCGTTCGAGTGGATTGGGCCAAATAGGATAATTTGGCCAGTCTGGAACAGGAGCCCCCAAGACGTTGCTTCAGAGCATGGGAGTAATGACATAAGGTATTTCAGTTGGAGCATAAAGGAAACGTTGAGGAAGGGATAGATAGGAAGGACAGAATGAAGATATGAAATTTTGTTCGAATGGTGGACGAGGAGGTGAACAGTTAGATGAAGGTGAAAGATAACGTGTGCGCGTGCTTGCCTCGAGCCTTATGTAGCATTAAATGTGCAATGATGCCTAGTCTAGTGACTAGGGTTTAGGGTTTAATGGTGACTTTTCCCTTCCTGATTCCAGGCGTGCACGTCACCTGATCGTTCCCAGACTATAAATAGTTGACTTCTGTATTCATTTAACACTTTTCTTTCTCTCTCTTCAATCTTTGCTTAGCCCTTACTAATTCTTCCTTCGTCGGCGTTGCCAACGTGAACTCTATCATCTCATTCCAGCACATTCCACTATTTTAAGTAAGTTCTAATTTCATTCATTTTCATGTTACTGTATTTATATTTCCTTACGTAGAACTGCATTTGGATAAGCTAGGTTTTAGGGCGATTGATGATAGTTTTCAGTGAGATGTTGGTGGTTTATAGCAGCAATGTCAGTTTCTTCATCGTCCCCGATGAAAGTTCAGTCGTAGTTTCCTGTTCGAGATAATGTTTAGGACCCCATTTTTCTGAGATTTTGCTTGAAGTTCCTCCATTTGGGAGATTGCATGAGTTTTCCGACGAATACCATGAGTTTTCCGGTGAAATTTCAACCATAATCTGGGTTTGATTTAGGGCTTTGAATTTGTTACTCCTAATAATGAAACCGATCTTAACGTTTGAATGTCATGGTCGTTCGCTCCTTTAAGAAAGGTATGGTCGGGGGCATCGTCCCCGGACCAATTTACGCCCTTTCACTTGATCAGCGGTGGAAGGGTGGATTTGATTTTATCGTCGAATTCACTTGTTTCCTCTGCTTTTTAGGTTGACATGTCCGAAATGAACGACGATGATGCCCTCGACTCTTCTGTTGCTTCTTCTTCGGCGACCCCTCATGTCGAGCGAGAGATTCTGGTGAAAGATTGGGCGGTCATCGAGGTGCTCAAGACCGAATCCATTTTCTCTTCAGATTCCTCAGATGTTCATACCATGGTCGGGGGTCACGTGGGTGAGACTCAGGAAGACAATGATTGGGATGTACCCGTTCCTAATAAGGACGAAAGAGTCTGTGACAAGTATGAGCCCAATCGTATCCCTATGTATGAAGTGGTGTTTCGGGAGATGGGCAATCGTATGCCATTTACGGACTTTCAAATTTCGGTTTTTAACCATCTAGAGTTTGCGCCGAGCCAGCTTCATCCGAACTCGATGGCCTTCCTAAGGCTTTCGAGCTAACCTGTGATTATCTCCAGTTTGGGAAGACGGTTTCGTTGTTGTTCTACTTCTTCCATGTCCAACGGAAGTACCTAAAGTTCAAAAATATTGGGTGTTTCCGTAGTTGGATCTACGGAATGCCCTAACGTACATCTCTTCCGTAGATGGATGTACGGAAGCAACTGAAACTCAGAAATGCGACAACGGCGTCTGAGAATTGTTCCAGCCACTACAAACTCTATTTTTGTGGCTTAATCGTCTGTTTAAAACCTCAAACAACTCCTACATTGTCTCTAAACATTATTGCTAAACCTATCAATTCATTTCTACACCTAAATATCGAATTCTAATTCGATTTTACAAATACTCTAAAATTAATCAGAATGTCGAAAACTTACCGGTTAAATAAATATAGGAACTGGATGGAAGTTGATACTTGAGTTTCTATACCTAAATCGGAATGTATTTTATGTATTTTATTGCGGGTTTGAGATTGACTAAAAAAACTCAAACCCAACGAGTGTGGACGTGTGTGTTATTTTGCCACACGAACAACATTTGAGTTTAAGTTCGAGTTCGGGTGCCGATTTCGGATGCGAGTTTGAATAGTGCGAAACTCGCACCCGACCCGTTGTCATCCGTATATGTCTTTATTTTCTATCCTTCAAGAATATATAAAGCAAATTCCAACTATTGATCTTGGTTATTTGGCCATATCACAAAAGTTAATAATTACAAAATATGCACGTACAACACCAATTACATATTAACAAGATTCCCCTTTCAATTTGCTGAATGAATGATGTGTGGGTACCATGTATGATAGCTTATAAATGTGAGCTTCTAAAACTCCACATATTTTTCTTTTGTAACTTTAACTATGTTAATATGTTAAATGTTTTGTGCTGTCACCTTAAAAAAATTGTTTTGTACTGTAATGCACTACTCACATTTGTTTGGAAAGCAAAAAGAAATTTTTAAGTGTGCATATGAAATTGGATAAGATATGGTTTCACAACGTCATCGGTTTATAATAGGCATGGTAAGTAAGTGTTTATTTATTTATTTAAACTTTGGATTCCTAAAGACGTCCAAAGTAAAGGCCATCAATTTGTTTGGCTCAAGGACGTCGTTAAGCAATATAATGGGCGTGTTAGTGATATTTTACTGCCATAAATATGATTTTACTAACGAAGATATTAAGTTGATCACAATGCAATATTATAAATAGATGTGAAAATAATCAAGCTATTACACAAAATATTAAAAGATAACAAGTGTCCCGCAAAGAGGTGAAATGTGTCAAACTACTTCATGACTATCAAAATAAGAGTTGACTAAACTAATATTGAAAGTAGTAGAAGTCAAACACAAGTTGTATTATTATTGTGTCTTACACTATATTGTTGGACCTTCTAACAAGGATCTTTGTCACCTAATGAGACAATATTTTCTTAGTCCTTCACTAAAAGATCCTTGTCCCCTAAACAATCAATATTTTGCTGGACCATCTCAGAAGGATCCTTTCCGATTTATTACACAATACTTTGATGAACCTTCTTAGAAGGCGTCTTTTACCTTATCAGACAATACTTTGTTGGACCTCCACTAAAGGAACCTTGCTGCCTTATTTCACAATATTTTGTCGGACCTTCATAAAATGATCCTTATTGCCTTATTAGGCAATACTTTGTTGGACATTCATAGAAGGATCATTGTATCCTTATTAGACAACACTTTGTTGGACCTTCACTAAAGGATCCTTGACGCCTTATCAGATAATACTTTGCTGGACCATCACATAAGGATCCTTTTCACCTTACCATAAAATTTTGTTGGATCCCAATAAGGAGTCCTCATTGACTTATCATGATGTCAATACTCGACCTTGTCGGGGAGCCATCCCTATCTCAATGGGCCACTCACTCAAGGCCCGAGAGGAAACACGACTCATGACTACGACTTGATTCTATCCCAAGGAAGCTATAAAACAAATAACAAAAAAGGCATGAACATTCTCATAAAACCCCCCGAAGAGCATGGTTACAAATGGACATACAAAGGGTGAAATACAAACAATAAACATAAGTATACAAACCTAAAGCATTAAATGATGCAACTCTCGAGTCACTCGCCCTAAGAAACACTTGATACACTCACCCCAATCAACTCTTGAGGGACTCTCCCAAACCCTGCTCAAGGGACTCGTCCTCTAAGCTATGATAAACTCGCCCTCTAATCTTCATCATAGGTATATGTTTCTCTAGAAAGAGATCAATGTCTCACGGATTTAATCATTATTCCTTTCTTATACCTCATTTCTTGATAAAGAGTCAAGGTTGTCCTAAAAGGCCATCTCATTCGAGTCAAGAATGAAAATTATCACCCTCTCATGGCTAAGCCTCATGAGGTGTATTCACCAACTCAAAGAACACCAATAACACAAAGTTAATAAACATATTGTCGAAGGCATGAATATTATCATTAAAAGACCTCAAAGGGAGATGTTACAAAACTCTCTAACATGGTAATGGAAGAAATAATACAAAATAAAATGCCTAAGAGTTGAGTGGAGTGGGTTTACCTTTACAAGTCTTACATGAGGGACTCACCTTTATAGGTCTCGCATACGGGACTCGCCTTTGCAAGTCTCGTTTGAGGACCTTTATAAGTCTCGCATGAGTGACTCATTTTTACAAGTCAGGCAGGAGAGAATCACTTTTAAAAGTCTCTCTTAAGGTAATCGCCTTTACAAGTCTCTCTTGAGGGATTCACCTTTGCAACTCTCGCCTAAGGTACTCATCTTTATAAGTTTTGTCAGAAAAGATATCACCGTCTACCTTGTTTAATCACTTTGCCCTTCTTAAAACATGTACTTGAGAGACTATGAATTGAGAAAATCCCGACCGGGCCTTAAAAGTAGCTATCCGTAATTCAATAAGTCCAAAGGTGTTACAAAATGGATGAAAGACGAAACAAGCAGCACAATAAAGCAAACAACGGGTCGCTCAACCAGAGCTTGGGTCTTCCGAACCAAACCCCATGTCCATCACGAATCAACCACCTTAATACATGACTTTTCTCCTAATTAAGGAGGAAATCAATCCTACCCATACTCCCACAAACTCGTTGAAAAATTGAGGGATTCACATTCTTGACTATTAATATCCCAATCTCTAAAGTTAAAAAGAAGACTCACTAATTTCATGCAATCATTTTCCAAATCCTCCTGAAGTCACACACATGCGGGGGCTGAGAATAGGCTAGGTCGAGGTAGGCTTTGCCAAGCCTGAACCTGACCTGCTAAAAATCACAAAGCCTAAGTCTGGTCTATGGCCAAACATATACTTATTTTTAGGTATGAGCTTGGCCTTTTTGAAGGCTTCTTTGTCCCATTAGCCTACATAAAGCCTGTTTTATTTGAACATTTATAAATAAGCAATTCAACTCATGTTTAAATAGAATAACAGATTAAAATATCAATGAGACTAAATGCTTATTTGCAGTTATTTATTCAAGTTTACCTATTAACATAAGTTTTGCGATACTATTTGCTTAAGAGAACTTATGAAAACAAAATGACATTCTTCATAAGATTTTTCTAGCTTATCTTCATAAGTTCTTCAAGATAATTAAGATTTATCTTTTCTAATAAAAAAACCCGACCTAGCCCGAGCTTGTGTAAGATAGGTCGTAGGTCCCTGTTAGTCGGTCTAACATATTTTAACCTGTTATATTTTGAAAATTTATAATCCCACCCATGGATCTCTTCCCCACCACGGAATTGACAAAATTGCCCCTCTGCTTTCGTAGATGCATCTCCGGAAACACCTTTTTTTTGCATTTGCGTGAAAATATTATGTAGATGCACATACGGAACACTTCTGTGGATGCATCTACGAAATCAACCCAGATTCAGAAATCCAGAAAAACAATATTTGTAAAGAGAAAAGAAACATTCATTGATTAAAATCGACATCACATCGAAATTTCCAACAAAAAATTAAGAAAAATAAGAAATCTAAGAAATTACAACAATCAAAACTATATCATATGATCCATGCATCAGTTGAATGACATCAATGTCGTTTTCCACTTCATCCCACCAACATTCTGTTTCTTCGGTCGCAAGCGAGGTCTTTGTTCTAAGCCTATGAATCCTTCTGATGACTTCGCCAAGTTTGTACTCCCCCTCTAACCATGACATCAGAGACCTTTTAAGATGGTCCAAGGAATGAATGTGCCAAAATTTCATCGGCATCGGGGGTTTGAGAGGAGAGAAAATAACATGCCCATCCGTTTTGAAAATAATTGGTTCAGGATCGAAACGCTTTGATGATGTTCGCTGCCATGATGGTGGCCTTATGGATGCCATTTTTGTGTTTGTGTGTGATAAGTTTCAAAATGTCGATGTTTTGAGTATGTAAATAGTGGCACTTATCGATACTTTTGTTAATACCGTTTGAATAATTCCCCGTTTTATGTATAAATACGTATACTTTGTGAATAATTGTATTTTCATATACTTTTATACCATTTGATAGTTTTTCCTTTGTTTTTATAGGTATTCATGCTTATTGGAGCCTTGAGGAATAAAGTGTCAAAGACACGGCTTCGATTTCGCAGTTTTGGTGAAAGCCCGCTTAGCCACCATCAAGCGGACTTCCATAGGCTCAAAATAAGGATGACCAAAATCATCATTTTGGGTTCCATTCATTCATCATTGGATAGAGCATTGAATAAGCTTTCCAACGCTTCGAACCGGGCGCAATTCGGAGTTACGGTTCTCGAGTTATGGCGAAAACAAAATCTGGTTTTTAGCAGACTCCGCTAAGCGGACTCTGTTCCGCTCAGCGGACCTGCGGATTTTCAGACTTGTTAAAAAGGGGAAAAATCACATTTTTAGGTTATGGGTTGGGTATTTTTGAGTCCCAACACCATCAACTTCATTCTTAGAGTAGAATTGGCTTAGAAAACAACTTCAGAGGTTGCATACGGATGATCGGGGGTGGATTGAGCGTCGAACGGAACTGACAAACCGGGAGATCTTCGGTTCATTTCTCTCCTTCTTTGTGTATTTCTCTTTGGTTGGGTTTGTTTGTATACTTACTTGAATCTTATGCATATTTACCGATTATAATGTTATATTTAACTTGCTTTACAAATCTGTGTTGATGTTATCCTGGATTTTTGCTCTATGTTGGGGATTTGGGGTGCTTTAGAGATAAACTTCTTGAATCCTTATCTAGGATGATAATCTGTTGGTTCTGAACTCTAGAGATAGATTTTATGCTAGCATTCACCGTTTGTATCTGTTCGTAATGCTTTCGTGTTTGAGCGGCGCGCGAGAGATCGCCGACGCAAGAATACAAATGTTCTCGTGACTTCGCGTTAGAGATAACCTTAGTTGTGAGATGATCTCGTTTGTGCTCCAGAGATGGACGCTTATGTGAGAGATACGTGATGACATAGATGAGTATCATAGGTTGAGTATAACGGGTTGGTAAGTGTATGTTTGTGAAGAGTGAATATATTTACATTCCTGATAAGTTATTTCTCTTCTAAGAATATGTTTATTCTTTTCTTGTCTATATCTTTGTTTACTTTTTGCTCATTCAAACCCAAGCTCGAAACCGTAGAAATTGTTGAATGGCATCTCTCCATCTCTGAGGACGATAAATCCCGGATCAATATTTCCAAATCTTTTTTGTTGCTTGCCCTATACTGCATTCAACAAAATGGCGCCGTTGCCGGGGATGGTTTTGATTGCATCGCAATAGTTTTCGTGGTTTTGAGCTTTGCATATAACGTATATATTGTATAGTTTCAAGTGTATATACTTACTTGTACATGTTTACTTGTTTATGTTCACCATATAGTTACTTGTATATGTTACATATAAGTATACTTTTATTGGTGAATGTTGGTGAAACATGTTGATATCGGATGAACTCTTTAATAGCAAATCTTCACTTTTAAACTTGTGAATCCAACATTCACTAACTTTTCTCTTGGTGTATGTTAATAGTTATATGTGTTTCATGTTTGTATATATGTGTTTGTTCATGTACATATTTGTATACTTGTGTTTTCCTTTATGTTCGTTTAATCATTGTATATATTTGTACCCGTAACGTTTGTTGAGTGGTTGGTTAGGACACTTTCTTTAGGTTTGCACGGTGAGAAGTCACCATGGCATGACGGGAGGAAGCTACTTTCTAAACACCGAAACAATAAAGGCGTCGAGCTAACGACGTAAAACAAGCGCTTGTTGGGAGGCACCCCAACGGTTGTAAATTTTTGTCTATATTTCAGTATTTGAGGTATTTAGGTGAAGTGGAGGAAAATTGGAACAGCTGTTTCTGTTCTGATTTTTCTGGTTTTTCTGTCATCCGCTAAGCGAGCCTAGCTCCGCTAAGCGATGACGGTAAAATTTTGTTTTCTTGCTCTGTACCAGTGGGGTTCCCATTCCACTTGGTTCACTCATTTTTCCCACTTTCACCAAGGCTAATTAGTAGTATATAATAGTTTTGTTTTTCTAATTCTTTTGTTGGTCGTTTGGATTCAAATTTTGTCCGGTAATTCGAAGATTTTTGAGGTGATTCTCCAAAGCTTGAGTGTTTCAACATGAGGATGTATGGTAGGATATTATTTTTGAAGTTGTATCACTCAAGGTAATTATTTATCGCTTTCTATAGCATAACATGTTTAGGAAACTTTTCATTTGTACAATTACCATGTCATTCATTCTTTTGCATTACTTGCTTGTTGATTGAATCACTTTAGTTCCCAAACCATAAATGTGAGGAAGCTTTCCATTATTCATATATGCTGGAGGCCACAATCTTTGTTTTAACTGGATTTTATTATGCTTAATCTTTTGTTTATGTTGATTTTATGAAAGCATGAAAAGGATCAAGGCATTTTGTTTCATTTTGAGCACAACCACCATAACCAAATAGTCAATTCACCTTGTGAGTGTGTGATCATTTGTTAACCCTTTTGAGCCTTTTTGTCAATGTCCATGTTGTTTTTGCTAAATGCTTATCTTTGAGTATTTAGTTGTCATTTTTGCATGGACGATTGATTCTTTGTTTTCTTGAACCCTCAACCATGATTTTTGGTATGAATTTTTACCTTGCCTTAAAAAGTAGGGAGTATTCACATGATGATGTGGTTGAATTCAATTTGGGGAGAGAAATGGTTGTGTACTTATTTGGTTGTTGCTATGAAATTGAAAAGAAAAGAAAAAAAATGTGAAAAGAAAAGAAAAGAAAAAGAAAGAAAAAAAATGAAAAAGTTTTGAAAAACAAAAAGAAAAGAGAAGCTAATAATTGTGCTAATAAGTATTGTGATTGGTTTGAGAAACTTGTGTTTAAGGAAGAAGTTTAATCGAGATTTTGTTGTTTGAATCTTTGGTGGATTGATCACTCCCTTAGGTTTAGGCAAGTTTTTGTTTCGATTAGCCTTAGGACTTATCCCTTGTTTATTAACCAAGCCACATTAAAACCTTGAAAAGCCCTTGTGATTCTAGCTTTTATATCTTCAATGTGATTTTTGGATGAATGCATAATTTAATCTTTTGTTTGCAAGATTGTTGGAGGAGTGTTAAAAGTCCTCCACCTTTGTGTGTTCTTCATCCATTGATGAAATTTTGCTAGGTGTGATTCATGATGTGAGCATGTATTGTGTTAGAATGTTTGGTATGCTTTTTGTGCTTAGGATTCGTTTCGTTTACATGTTGTCGTTGTAGTATAGTGGTAAGTATTTACTTTGTCTATACATTTTTGTGTGAGCCATACATTTGTTTTTGGTTTTCAAAACTTGTTGATTCACAATTCTTTGGTTTATTACTTTTGATTCTTTGATTTATTTGACATTGTTTGAGGACAAACAAAGTTTCAAGTTGGGGAGAGTTTGATAAGTTTCAAAATGTCGATGTTTTGAGTATGTAAATAGTGGCACTTATCGATACTTTTGTTAATACCGTTTGAATAATTCCCCGTTTTGTGTATAAATACGTATACTTTGTGAATAATTGTATTTTCATATACTTTTATACCATTTGATAGTTTTTCCTTTGTTTTTATAGGTATTCATGCTTATTGGAGCCTTGAGGAATAAAGTGTCAAAGACACGGCTTCGATTTCGCAGTTTTGGTGAAAGCCCGCTTAGTCACCATCAAGCGGACTTCCATAGGCTTAAAATAAGGATGACCAAAATCATCATTTTGGGTTCCATTCATTCATCATTGGATAGAGCATTGAATAAGCTTTCCAACGCTTCGAACCGGGCGCAATTCGGAGTTACGGTTCTCGAGTTATGGCGAAAACAAAATCTGGTTTTTAGCAGACTTCGCTAAGCGGACTCTGTTCCGCTCAGCGGACCTGCGGATTTTCAGACTTGTTAAAAAGGGGAAAATCACATTTTTAGGTTATGGGTTGGGTATTTTTGAGTCCCAACACCATCAACTCCATTCTTAGAGTAGAATTGGCTTAGAAAACAACTTCAGAGGTTGCATACGGATGATCGGGGGTGGATTGAGCGTCGAACGGAGCTGACAAACCGGGAGATCTTCGGTTCATTTCTCTTCTTCTTTGTGTATTTCTCTTTGGTTGGGTTTGTTTGTATACTTACTTGAATCTTATGTATATTTACCGATTATAATGTTATATTTAACTTGCTTTACAAATCTGTGTTGATGTTATCCTGGATTTTTGCTCTATGTTGGGGATTTGGGGTGCTTTAGAGATAAACTTCTTGAATCCTTATCTAGGATGATAATCTGTTGGTTCTGAACTCTATAGATAGATTTAGAGCTAGCATTCACCGTTTGTATCTGTTCGTAATGCTTTCGTGTTTGAGCGGCGCGCGAGAGATCGCCGACGCGAGAATACAAATGTTCTCGTGACTTCGCGTTAGAGATGACCTTAGTTGTGAGATGATCTCGTTTGTGCTCCAGAGATGGACGCTTATGTGAGAGATACGTGATGACATAGATGAGTATCGTAGGTTGAGTATAACGGGTTGGTAAGTGTATGTTTGTGAAAAGTGAATATATTTACATTCCTGATAAGTTATTTCTCTTCTAAGAATATGTTTATTCTTTTCTTGTGTATATCTTTGTTTACTTTTTGCTCATTCAAACCCAAGCTCGAAACCGTAGAAACTGTTGAATGGCATCTCTCCATCTCTGAGGACGATAAATCCCGGATCAATATTTCCAAATCTTTTTTGTTGCTTGCCCTATACTGCATTCAACAGTGTGCATAAAAACTGGCATCTTGTCGATGAATGGAATTTTTGGAGCAATATGTACCTCTTCGATTGATGGAATTTTTGGAGCAATAGGTGTTGGAGTCGAAACTTTTGGTGGAATATGTGTTAGAGGCAGTTTGCTAATGCGAGCTCCTTTATTTGAACTTTTTTGAGATTTTTGCGATTTCGGAGTAGGTGAGTCGGGAAACTGTTTGACGACGTGCTCGTTAGGGGTGTTCAAAACCAAACCAGCCCAATAGAAAACCGCAAAACCGAACCGAACCAAACCGAAACCGCAAAAAACCGCATTTGGTTCGGATGTGTTCGGGTCATTTTCTAGCGGAACCGCGCGGTTTGGTTCGGTTTGCGGTTTGTATTTGCAAACCGAACTAAACCAAACCAAACCGCATTATTTTATAAAATCTTACTAACCAATATATATTTCTTCAATTTTTTAGAGAAATCAACTAGTATTATGGGTATATTTTATCATATTCTTTGTATGATATTTATTTTAATTTATATATCATCAAAAATAAAATATTATTCATGTATAAATACAAAATATATTTTATTGTATTCTTTGTATAATATTTATTTATGAATGCAATTTCATGTATGTCATTCTTTAGACCTAAGATAAAATTGTAAGAACCAATCGTTAGTTGGTTCAGTGGTGATTGGCGCTGGACTTGGTAGGGAGAACCACAGTTCGATCCCCCGCAACTACGATCGGGAGGGGGCTTGACCCACTTGATGCCAGAGATGTTCCCTCGAACCGGACTAAACCGGTGGTTATAAACCAAAAAAAAAGATAAAATTGTAAGAGCATTTTTATGTATCAAATTATAATCTTATTTTGACAATTATAAATTTTTTTATAGTAATGTATGAATGGCTAAACACGAAATTATATTTTTTTTCTCTATATGTATGTATATAGCTCAATACTTTTTTTTAAAAAAAACCGAACCAACCGAACCAATCCAAACCGCATTAGTTTGGTTTGGTTTGGTTTGGTTTTATTTTTGAAAGTCAACCGAACCAAACCAAACCGCACGTTTTTTTCTCTCGCGGTTCGGATGATTTTTAGCGTTAAAACCGCCCAAACCGCACCGCGAACACCCCTAGTGCTCGTAATATGAAGGAGATCGTGTAGTGGAGTTGTCATTTGGCGTAGACTTCACTTTCTTCGGAGCACCCTTTGTCTTAACCGGTTGAGACGGCAGTTTCACGTTGGTTGATTATGGGAATCCGATCTTCCATTGCTCTTTGATGTATAGTTTCATGTTGTCACTGGCCTTTGAAAACCTCTCTTGTATCGCCTCCAATTCGGAAGTAATTGAGATATTCAAATTTTCTCCTTCGATGCAACCATCATCATTAAAACTAAGTATCTTCCAATAAGGAGTGACTTCATCCATTCTTATTGGCTCACCTAGTCTCACCTTAGTAATAGTGCAACCACACTTTGCGCTATTTCCACCAAAAGTTTTACCTTGTTTGACCTCGTGAAAGATATAGTTCAATCCCGCACGAGACATATTGTCGATCAATAGAGTGTAAAGGATGTTGTCCTTAAGTCAATGCTCCAACACCGTAATGCTCCGATCGAATGAGGTTTATATCTCACTATGTTGGTTTCCACGCACAAACAAACTTCTCCTTCACCTTGTCAAGAATGGTGCTTTCAACATATTTCAACAAATCGGGATACTTTTCACATACTTTTCGAAATTGCAATACGACATCAACGTATAAGTCTTTTGTCGAAGAACTTGCAATACGAGCCCATTGTCGCCCTCGGTTTTGTGAGACGCAAACTGACTCTTCTTTTTGCTTTTGAAGTTGTGAAAATCAGAGAGTCGCCACCGACTTTTATTTTATCCAATTAAGGAAAGGTTTATAAAAGAAACAAAAAAAGACTTTTAAGAGATTTTGGGTAAGGGGATAGGTTATACAAAGGGAAGGTGTTAGCACCCTTTGTATCCATGGTTATCCATGGGCTCTTAGTTGCTTGGCTCATTTCTTTGAATCGTTTGTCTTGCCTTTAAATGCTTGTATGTGGTTTTAAAATACTTTTGCAAATTAACTTTGTAATGATCCTTGTGCGGATGTACACAAAGTGTCTTGTTTTTCGAAAGATGTTTTGAAAAAAAGATCTTTAACTTCGTAATGATCCTTGTTTGGATATATACCAAGTATTGTTTTTTTTTTGAAAGTTTCGTTTTGAAAAACAGTGAATACGTGAGATATTTGTTTTTTATTCGAGCAAGCAATTAGGAGATCTACCCTATGTTTATAAGGTCTTTTTCTATCTCTTTTAGAAAATTCTCCTTTTACCAGATGTAAACAAAAGTTTGAATTCGTATTTGAAATAGTAGAATTTGATTTTTTTGAAAAGAGTAACAGAGGGATTACCCTAAGAGGTGCAAGTGTGATTGTGTTCAGATTCAGATATTTTGTCTTTGAAGTTAGTGATCTAACGCTTCAGTTTTTTAGCTTTGACATACACGCAGTTTTATATGTACAGAAATTAAAGTGCGGAAATGTAAAGTGCGGAAAGTAAATCTACGCTATTACATCGATTGTGTGAGAAATGTAAACTACGCTATTTACATGATTTTGACAACCTATACACTTATCTAGGAATTTTAAATTGCAATAAGATAAAAGAAATATTTTTGGATTTTTTGTATGGTTGATTTTAATTAGAATTAATGCATGATTAATTTAATTAAAATTCTATGCAAGATAGAAATAAAATTTAAACCTAAAAATTAAGTCTAAAATATGTTCAAAATGCTTGTCAATTAATTTTAAAACAAAACTAATTTTTTTGGGTTTTTTTGGAATTTGTTTTGAAAATTAATAAGTTAAATTAACATATAATTATACAAATAATTATACAAATAATTAAAACTTAAAGAGAAAATATTATAAATATGTACAAAATTAGTCTATAATATATATAACCTAAGTTAATAAAAAGAACAATTTTTTTTTATTTTTTTGATTGGTTGGAAATAATTAAAAGATAAATATATACATATTATCTAATTAATTATACAAAATATTTAAATTATGAAGAAAAATAAAATATTTTTATATCATAAAATAATATATTATTTCATCAACTTAAAAATATTTTTTGTGTATTTTTTGGATTTTTAGAACTATTTTAAAATAATTTTGCAAAGAAAATTAAATAAAATGAAAATATATTAAATTATGATCTGGTGTGGTTGGCTGGAAAGTCCATGGTAAGGACTAGCACGTTTAGTGCGTTGGATTGATGGATGGATGGATCTGATGGTCACTGAAGCGAAGGCGTATGGCACTCAACACACCTGCAAAGCACTGGATTAGAAAGTTTTAAATTTAAAACGCGCGCGCTCTGTCCAATGAGGTGAGGACACCTCATCATCTTCAACCTCTCGCCAACACATTTAACAACGTTTTTATGAGAAAAGTGCTGTAATAGATGAGTTCTAAACCTGCAAAATAGCGAATAGGGGTAAACATGAATAGAAATTTGGCGCGACATGTCCATTCGATTTGGCTTGATTCATTGAGTTCAAATATGCCATTAATTTTGCTTAAGTTTGCTTCTAACGAAAAACCCTAAAATAGAGTTCACAAACCCTAGAATGGTATCTTCGTGTATATGCAACCAAACTGCAATTAACTATCCAGAAATGATCAGAACACCAAACTAAACTTAAATATGAGTCTACATCTTGTTAAACATGCAAGTATGATGAGATTTTTGTAAGTTTTAGTTCGAGCAAACCGTGAGGTATAGGTACGTGTTCTTGATGATTCAAGGCTTGCAATTGATCTGGTTATGTTTAGTGAGGGTCAAGGAACGTGTTTGAGTATTTAGTTTGTATTGAAACAAGCTAGAAATTAAAATTCGAATTTTAAATTTCTTTGAAAAATTCAAGTTGATAAAAGTATGTTACAAGCATATGTCTGGCTCTCAATTCGTGTCTCCCTATTGATGAAGTATGCTACTTCATTATTAGACATAGAAGTGCTTAAGAACTAAGCTAGGAAGCATTAAGTGTTCTTGTTGAATTTTTGACTTCTTTAATATATGTAGCTTTGATTTCAAGCAACCATAGCTTGATTTTTCCACACCTCTTGCCCTAGCCATGATGTATCATCTCTTTGTTGCATATTGTAAGCTATCTTGGTGACTCATGCAAGGGACAAAGCTTTGGATAAGAATCTTGCATCATTTCTTTTTCAATTTAACTTTAAATGTAACAAAATTAAACCAAAAAAGAAACAAAAATGCTATGGGCCTTGGCTTGGTCGTGGGAGGCCCTTCACATTATGGGGAACATGTTTGGATCATGAAAACTTGGCCCCTTTTGGAAAAAAAACATTTTTGATCAATGTTGATTTCATGCATTTTCCCAAAATTTAGCCAACTTCAACAAGGCTTAAATCCCTCAATTTTTATCATATGAAGGAGTTCTTGTACTTTTTAGAAACCTCAGAGAGTCCTCTAACCAATGTCTTTGGTCTCATATCAAAATGATTTTCCATGCTCCTTGTGTGTCCTTTTGAAAAAAGTGACTTTTTGTTGACTTTGAAAATGACCCATAATGTCTTAGCTCATATTTTCCAAATGGTGAATCCAATGACCATAGGACCAATTGCATTTGAAATATAATTGAATTTCCTTCAAAATGAGCTTTGGTTGGAATTTTTTGGATGAATGATGAGAGAGTTATGGCCAGTCAAGGTTCAGTTGACTTTTTAGGAGAAAACCCTAATTTTGAAACTTAGGGTTTTGTTGATTTCTGAGCTTTTCTTGATGAATTTTGATCAACCACTAGTCAAATGATGAATCCTTTGACAAAATATGGATGTTGACAAAAAATTTCATTTTTGACTGTCTATTGACTTTTTGGTCAAACCGGTCGTCTGTTGACTGTTTGAGCTATCGATTGCGCGTCAGAGCGAATCGAAGTTTGAAAATTTGTCTGGTGGTACTTTGAGATGTATGGAGGTCCATGAAATCCATTTTAAGTCTCAAAAAACTTGTTCTCCTGAAAAAACAAAAACCCTAGTTAGGGACTGTTTGTGTAGGAGACAGTCGAGCGTACTTGATTTTTGTGCAGTACTGAGTCTTTGCTGATCTTGAGATTGTCAGAAGACTTCTAGGACAAAAATATTGGAATTTTGAAATGTGAAAGATGTCATACCCCAAAATTTTCCCTCCTATATTCAATCAAAGATTCTTCATTTCATCTCCAACAACTCAAGGCTCTAAGGTTTTCTCAAGTCATCTTCTCATATCCAAAACTAGGGTTTGTATTTTATCAAAGGTGTTTGAATCTCTGAGGCCTCGAATGAACCTCAAGGTATCTCATATGTCTTAAAGTGTCTCCATGTCAATTATCAAGCTTCAATCCCAAGGATTTCCCACTCAATGGCTCAGATGATCAATAATCGACTGTGTTGACCTAAAAGTCAACTATAGTCAAAGTACAGTCAAACTTCAAGATTTTTGGCCAACATCAAGTATGTGAGGTCATATCCATCATTTGATCAAAGGTTGATCATGATCCATTAATAGAAACTCAGAGATGAACAAATGTAAAGGTTCAAATTAGGGTTTCTTTAGGAGAAAGTCAACTCAACTTTGACTGGTCATAACTCTCACGTGGTTTATCAAAAATTGCCCAAACAAAGCCTATTCTCAAGGAAATTTCATCCTCTACAACTTTGATGTTGGGACCAAGATCAAGAAATGGACCATTTGGGAGATATGGACAAAAACATTACAGGTCCTCCGAAAAGTCAATGAAATATACCTTTTAGTTTAAAGCTCATAACTTGAGCATGGATGCTTCAATTGAGATGAAACCAAAAAGGTCATTTAGAGGACTCTTTTATCTTTCTAAAAAGTCCTAGAGTTTATTCATATGATTAAAATTGAGAGAGATGCACATGGTTGAAGTTGGTCGATTTTCAAGATATGCATGAAACCCTAATTGCCCAAAACTTGGTTTTTTGAACTAATAAGCCTAAGATTTGCACTCCAAATATTGCCGTGGCCCATAAAAAGACTCTTGAACCTTTTATTCTATTTTTATTATATTTATTTATATTTATTTGAATTTTAATCAATTAAAAGGCAAATAAATTAAATAAAAATATAAAATACATGGATAAATTCATATGGCTTTGGGTTTAATCAAATAAAGGCCCAAATAATAATTTGAGAAGGTCCAAATTTCGTTGGTGCTTGATTAGAAGGTATTGGCCAAGAATAGAAGGATTTTTTACATAAGTTTCATATAAAAATTCTCCCTTCTAATTAACCTAAAAATCGAAGCCCATGCTAAACCCTAAATGCCTCATATATATTCTAAATATTCAGTAGGGCGCAGGGGGGAAGAAAAAAAGGAAGGAAATACTAGGGTTCTCTAAGCTTCCAAAATATCAAAAACTAGGGCAATCGAGATTTCTTCCTACAGCAAGATTCAAGTGAGTTTAATCGTTCTATTCTACTTCTGGGGTGTCAAAAGGTAAGTCCATATACTTTATAGCATCCAATAGATCATAGAATTCGAGTTTGACAAACTCCATATTCATGCATATCTTGTGTTAATCTCATATCGTAAAATATTGTGAAATCTTGTGTTTTAACGTTTTATTTGAGTTTGAGGAATATTCTGGAGAAGGTTAGACTCGTCTTTCATAAGCTTTGGGGCCAAGAACTTGAGTCACCATTGTTAGGGCATGAGAGGTACATGCATTCGGTTCCACGTTTGTAGGCATTTTCAGGCCAAGCCAATATCACCATCGTGTTCATGAGGGCATTTAGCACTACAATTTTGATTCAAATTTTATTTGATTTTGTGGAGAATCGAAGAAGTTATGGACATGTGAAGATGGAGAGGGAAGCTGCGTTTTCACGCTTTGAATGGGGGTGGCTCGCGATTTGTTCCATGCTCATGAAGAAGAAGACTACGTGTCCGCATGGGATTGGCTGTGCAGAATCCGTTCTCTCTCCTCACGGATACAACAATCTCATTGGGTGGTCAACAAGTCACCCCCTTCCCTCCGCGCGTGATTGGTGGAACGGCTGGCTGTGGGTCCCACACGCGCAGGCTTTTTGACTTTCCCTATGAATCTGCATATTTCATATTTAATCTTTTGGGTGTGCTGTTACTATCAGCGTGCAGAATTGGCTGGGTGGTTGTGGCGTGTGTTTACTAACCCAGGGGTCCAGGGTTCAATCCCTGGCCCCTGCATCTTTTTTTCAACATTTTTTCAAACAATCTCATGCGCGCAGCTTTATTAAAAGCATGATACGCCCTCACGTATCAGCCATGAGATCTCCTATCAATTCAGATCTAACGTAAGTAAGGCTGAATGTGCATCATGGGGTCACAGAGATGCACAACACAAGATCCAAGCCAGGTTCTTTTACAATTTTAATTATTTATTTATTGGTTTTGTTTATTTCAAATAATGAATATTTGTATATGATCCAATCAATTTATTTTATTAGATGTTTAAATTAAATTAAGGTTAAAATTAGGATCATGATTTAAAATTAATTAGGATTATGATCCCGATTCTTCCGATTATTTGAGTTAATTTATTCTATTTAATTATTTAAAATCACAAAAAACCCCAGGACGGTTATACAAGATATTAGCAAGATATTAGGGTTTGCCCAATCCCACTGGCCATTTGGCCGAAGTATTAGGGTTTAATTTATTATTCGTTTCGACTAAATCTATTGGTCGCGATGGGTAATAATTATTTAATTCTTTAATTAAATATAAATTACAATAGCATTTATTCTGCTAAATGGTTTTAACCAAAGCTATTGGTTACGATGATTAGCATTTTCCCTTTATTCAAATTCGTTATTATTTGTAATCGAATCTATCGATTATGAGGGATAACGATAAAAATTAAATTATTTAAAATACGTACATTTGCTATTCGCGATAATCAATCTATCGATTATAGTGGTTAGCAATCCTCCCTTTAATCTGTTAGCCATGGTAATCAAATCTATTGATTATTGCAACTAACGGTAACAAATTAAAATCAGGGTTGTACGCCCAAATCCTAAAACACTTCCCAAACCTTTTCAAACTACTAGTACCAAACTACGGATTTTCATCCTTTTCAATCAGGCAACTCAAAATGCCTTTCAAAGCACAATACAACTTCAAACACCTCCATATCAAATTCTAGGGCGTACAACCCTTCCCCGAACTACGTTGACTCTGATTCTCCATAAGGAGATACGTAGGCACTTGGCAACAAGGCGAGTCCCCTTCCTCCATATTCTCATCATGTTCAATTATTAGCCTTAACCATATTAACTGTCTGTCATCTTTCTTTATATTTTGCCATAAACCTTGATCTATAATGCAAACCATAGGAAAGGGTTGAGGGTGCCTAACACCTTCCCTCGACCTGAATATAGTATCTTACCCGATCTCTTAACTACGTAAGGTTTCCTATTCGCCTTGGTAAAATAGGTGGCGACTCTCTAAGCTTTAATTTTTAGGGCAGGTTGCTACAGCTGGCGACTCTGCTGGGGACACACTATAATGGTGAATTACTATGCTCCTATAGGTTTTGGCAGGATTTAGGTTTTTGGCGAAACATTTAGGTTTATGGCGAACTTTTTAGGGTTTGGCTAATTTGCCATTTTAGGGTTTATTTATTTTTTATAAATATTTAAAATTTTTATTTTATTTATTTATTTATAATTCCATCTTTTACACCAATTAAATAAATACCTGTTTATTTAAAAAAAAATCTGTTTATTTAAATATTTGCTGCGTATTGTATTTTTTTAATTGCCGCAGCGGCTGGAGTTCAAGGTTAGTTTTAAATACTTAAATTTCATTTATTTATTTATTTGCCTTTGCAATTTCACTACGGCGATTTAATTAAATATTTATTTAAATGAATATTTTTATTTTTCTACTATATCTGTTGGGTTATTATATATTATTGTTAAACCCTAAGTGTGGGAGTTAACTTTGAGACCAATAGGGGAGTATGAATCTCCTATGAGTCTCATTGATAATTCCACTCGGAGTGGGTTGAGTATTCGGAAATGTCCAAAACGAGGCTTGACTTTGTTGAGGGCAGGACTGGATACTTGGCTGATCTCTCCGGGAACCTACCCCAAAAATTCGAACCTCATGGATAAAATGAGTTGTTCTAAAACCCAAAGAGACAAAAAGTCTCGGAGGCTACGAACGACCCCATGAGACCTTCTAGAACCCCCTATAAAAAGGTTGGCTCCCAAGAGCCGCTACGTCGGACCTATGAACTTAGGACTTTTGTGCTTTTGTGCTCATTATATGTTTGCAAATATCTAAGCGTTTCAATTTTGCAGGTATCCCTACGTAGTCCCTAGCCTGTAAGGACTCTAATTTCTAAGAACACGTCTTTCCCACGAAGGACATCACCTTCTATGCATTCCCTAACCTGTAGGGATTTTATATCCTTGTATTTTTACAACTACGTGTCCTTCCCACGAAGGACATTTCCATTAACGCATGTCGACTGGCCTCTCAATGGCCATGAGATATAGTGACTGTCTCGAACAGTCACTCTACGCTTACTCCTGCGAACTCCCTAGCCTGTAGGGATTTTCTTTTACGTTCATGTGTTTCTACAACAACGTGTCCTTCCCCTGAAGGACATCCTCATTAATGCACGTTGATTGGCTTCGCGATGGCCATGAAAGATGGTAACTGTCTTGAACGGTTAACCCGTGTTTATCCCCGCACAACCTCTAACTTCTAGGGTTGGGATTCTCATCTATACATCTTTCATCCCTAGCTTATAGGGATTTCAGTTTCTCCAATATCGTCCTGAGATAGGTTGTGTTCCACATAGAGAACCTCCCAACGAGGGACAACTTCGTAAGTACACGTCGAACGACCTCTCGAAGGTCATGAGACTTGGTTACTATCCTGAATGGTCACCAGCTGCTGCTCTCCGCGTACCCCTTAGTCTAAGGGATCCCCATTAACGTGTCATAACATCTATCTTGCAAGGATTTCAATAGGGTCTAATTTCGCCTCTAAGGCTATCCCTAGGATTATTCATCATACGCCTACATTGCATACAAGGAGTCATAATACAAGGAGTCTTTGCATACGCGTGCATTCGCATTTTCATGCATCCATACATTTGCATTTACATTTCTATCTTCGCTCGCATCCATACTTACCATGCTAGCCGGTTTCCCGAAACTTTTAAAGAAATCAAAAGGGATCAGAAACCATGGAGAAAGGAGATTAAAAAAGATCTTGGTCTTACTAAAAAAAAGGGGAAGGATGTCTCTCGCCATGCCATTCACATGTCCATGCCTTGTCGTAACAGGATCATAAATACAACAAAGGTTATCATTGAGTAAGGATTAGTTCAACAAAAGAGTTCCCTCATAGCTACACGCAAGGGGTATCTAGTCATAAGGGGTTCATCTATGAACACATCAAACTTACAAGGACACTCTACGATAACCTGGGGGCAAGGATTAGTCCAACTGGGGCAACACCCTGAACGAAGATGTTTAACTACGATGGAGGGAAGGCGACATATGTTAACTCCCCACCGAGGGGCAAAAAGGTCATATAATTTCTATATCAATTTACAAACGCTAAAGGTTGCAAATGGTGTGATACTATCCTATGGAAAAGCAAAAGAGGTTCAGTCTAAGGAAACTCACGAAGTTCCGATACGACGAAAACCCACAGCTAACAATTTGTTCCCAACAGGTTTGACGTGCCCAAGGAAAATTCGAGGTTACCCTTCACTTCTACAAGTTCATGAACTAAGGAGTAAAACAAGGTCAATGGATTCACAAAGGAGATTGCCCTTAGGATCAATAGGTTTTACCATTTCAAGTTGTAATTTCTACGATCACAAAGTGTTATTTGATGTAAAATGTTGTACCTATCGAATAGTAATTCAATAAAATGATCATGCATGTTTTGAAATCAATTCTTTCTCTTCGCTCTTGCATTACTACGACTTTCCATTTCAAATTATCACTCCCAATTATTAACAAACTTGAGGGAGAATGACGAATACAAAATAACTAAATCTCGTTAAACATATGCTTTCGAGGTAAGACCGAACCGACGATGTACAGGCATTATTTCAAATCCCAAACAGTGGAGCTATAAGGATGTTAATCCCTCGTTACCCCCCTCGAGCCAGGAGTTGGAGTTTGTTTCTACTTTTTCAAAAAACCTTGATTTTAACCAGGGGCGGGGTAGGTTTCAATTAATTCAATGGTGTATTTTGGTTGTCAAGAGAATCAATCAATCCGAGCAAGGATTCAAGCGAAGGTTCAGGCACATCTTCTTCCTCACATTCATCCAAGAATGAGGAAGTAATGGAGATAACAATAACATTCACAAAACCTTCTTCCTCATTACATCATTCAAGATCGAGGAAGTATCAAAGGTAAAGCTTACAAGTCAAGTCAACATGGCAGTCACAATATTCAATATCCTAGGACCAATATTTCCAAAGGAGTATTCAAAAAAAAAAAAAAAAACGCCCGCTAAGTCAAAATGGAAAATTTCATGAAAGGAAACAATAATGACTTAGGCAAAAATTAGGGCATCCCGATGGATCAAACTCAAAGGAATTGGTTCATGCAAAAATAAGGGATAAAAACAAAGGCGAAATTCAAAGGATAATCTTGTGACTGCTAAATCATTGAAGCCTCTCATAAATGCTTAGATCTTCACAACATTTTCATCAATGCTTGTATCTATACTAAGGCTTCTGCTCAAACATCGAAACTGAAACGATTCTCTTACAAACAACACACATTCATTGGATTAGGCGAATTTTTAGGATCTGGAGAACATCAAGGAGAAAGGGTTTGGATAAATAAAATTTTGAGCCTTATATCCATTGTTTCTTAAAACATGAACCAGGCCAAGTTACAACATTCAAAAGTCCTAATTGAGGTAAGGCTAACTACGAAAGCATATTAAGCAGGATTTGTTATACTGACTCCTAAAGTTTGTTAAAACTATTTCTGACTACTACGCTTCTTCAAGCATTCATTTCTAATCATTCAGTCTTAATTCATAACGGACCTCGATTTCAAAACTTGCATTGCATTGAAGTTACTTCTCAAAGGGTACAACACCATCTACGATTATACACTTAGCACAAAGGCGATCATTTATGATAAAGACTCTTGAATGGGGAAACCACGTCCAGAGGGTTTTCCTAAACAGGGGCATACCACCAAACATCCTATTAACTTGGGGCATTCATCCTAAGGTTCAGTCGATCTGGGTCGTATCTCGAAGCAATCTCAATCAGGGGCATGTCAAACATGGGATGAATTCAAATCCAAAAGGATAGAACAATATGGATAACCCTCCATATCCCAGAAATCAGGGGCATACCTTTCAGTCTAAACGTCAAAGCATATGACAGGGTTATTTCCTGGGGCACTTCCCTCATGAGCATCTTTTTCCACAAAAAGATTGGGGCAATGGATATCAAACCCGTAAGGCGCACAGCAAAAGGGAAAGGCGTTTTCATGTTTTACAACCTCGAATCAGTCTTCTCCTAACTACAATCTTCAAAGTTCAAGAAAAACAGGGATTGGGAAGTCGCGCTAGCATCACACCCCACCTTATCAAACAAACCTATGACTCCAGCGAACTATACACGCTTGGTTATCAACGACCTATCATTGGAGCATCATGCAAATCATGCATTGCATACATTGGTTGATGCATTACATCACACCTTTTCAAACAGTCTTCTTTAAGACAAACCTTACCATCCTTTCTAGGAACCTCTTCAGGTATTCTTCTTTAAGATAAATCTCACGATCCTCTCTAGGAACCTCTGCAGGTGGTCTTCCTCAGGACATTCTTTTTCCAAGAACCTTTCTAGACGGTCTTTTCTAAGACATTCATCATCATTTCCAATAACCTTTTTAGGCAGTCTTCTCTAAAACAATCATCTCCATTTCCAAGAACCTTTTTAGGTAGTCTTCTTTAAGACATTCTACAAACCTTTTTAGGTAGTCTTCTTTAAGACATCCCGTTTCCAAGAACCTTTTTAGGTAGTCTTCTTTAAGACGTTCTACAAACCTTTTTTAGGTAGTCTTCTTTAAGACATCCCGTTTCCAAGAACCTTTTTAGGTAGTCTTCTTTAAGACATTCTACAAACCTTTTTAGGTAGTCTTCTCTAAGACAATCATCTCCGTTTCCAAAAACCTTTTTAGGTAGCCTTATTTAAGACGTTCTAATGACCTTTCTAGGTAGGCTCTTTAAGACAATCAACGTAATTTCCAAGAAGCTTTTTTTAGGTAGTCTTCTTCAAGACATTCGTTTTCTAAGTACCTTTTAGGGTAGTCTTCTCCAAGACACTCATTTTCTAAGTACCTTTTCAGATAGTCTTCTTTAAGACAATTCGTCATCCTTTTCAGGAATCTCTTCAGGCAGTCTTCTTTAAGACATTCTACGAACTTTTCTAGGTGGTCTTTTCCAAGACATTCATTATCCTGTCTAAGATCTTTTCCAGGTAAGTCTTGTGTAAGACGTATCACATTCTTTCCAAAAACTTTTCTAGGTTAGTCTTGTTTAAAGACATATCATACCTTTCTAGGTAATCTTTTTAAAAAAACATGTATCCAATCCATCATCATCCTCTCCAAGAGCCTTTATAGGTCAGTCTTGTCTAAGACATATCTAAGTTAACCTTATAATCTTGTTCAAGACACTTTCATATCCTTTTCGAGAACCTCTTTAGGTTAATCTTGTTTAAGACATTCCATCTCCTTTCTAAACAGCCTCTCTAGGCGAATCTTATTTAAGGCACATCTCAACCTATCTAGGTCAGTCTTGTTTAAGGCATCTCATGCCTTTCTAGGTAGACTTTAAGTCCAATTTTAAACCAAATCGTAACCCTCGCGTTACGTCTTATCACGGCAGTGATAACGTCAATTTCCAACCAAATCGTAACCCACGCGTTACGTCTTATCACGGCAGTGATAACGGCAATTCCAACCAAATCGTAACCCACACGTTACGTCTTATCACGGCAGCGATAACGGCAATTCCAACCAAATCGTAACCCACGCGTTACGTCTTATCACGGCAGTGATAACGGCAATTCCAACCAAATCGTAACCCACGCGTTACGTCTTATCACGGCAGTGATAACGGCAATTCCAACCAAATCGTAACCCACGCGTTACGTCTTATCACGACAGTGATAACGGCAATTCCAACCAAATCGTAACCCACGCGTTACGTCTTATCACGACAGTGATAACGGCAATTCCAACCAAATCGTAACCCACGCGTTACGTCTTATCACGGCAGTGATAACGGCAATTCCAACCAAATCGTAACCCACGCGTTACGTCTTATCACGGCAGTGATAACGGCAATTCCAACCAAATCGTAACCCACGCGTTACGTCTTATCTTGGCAGTGATAAGGGCACCTTCAAATTCAATCCAAATCGTAACCCTCGCGTTACGTCTTATCACAACAGTGATATGGCACCACGTTCTCTGGCAACAGCCAGAACTCATTTCATTTTCAAATTCCAATTCCTATTCCAAACTGATTCCCCATCCTATTGCCAATCCTATTCCAATTCTATTTCAACCTTACTTTCAATCCTATTTCCAATCCTATTCCGACCTTATTCAAATCCCATTTCAAATCTTATTCCAATCCCATTTTAATGGCAATTTCAAATTCAAATCGTAACCTATCGCGTTACGTCTTATCACATTAGTCCCTTGGCAGTGATAATGGCACTTTCAATTCCAATTTCAACCCCAACCATGACTTATTGCGTTAGTCCCTGAGCAGCAGTAAGATTATGTCTTATCACGTTAGTCCCCTGGCAGTGATACAAAGCTACGTCTCTTTGCAAGTAGGGATTTATTTTCCCTAATCACAAGGTTTCTCAAACAGTTCTTCAATTGGGTTTATCACGTTAGTCCCTCGGCAGTGATCTTCTTCAAAATTTCATCAACAACAAACAAGGTTTTATCTTTCTTTTCAGAATTATTAACATACTTCAACTAACAACTAACAATCATGCATCACTCAATTAGCATATCTCATTCATACATAACGCATATACATACATCGCTCTCATTTATTTTGAGAAGCTTACTGCATCATACATCGCATGCATCATACCATTGCATAATATTCAGGTTTCCTTTTTTGGCTATGACACAATCAAAACACAGTGGTTCCTTTCGAAAGCGTATGCTTCACACTCTAAAAAAGAGGGACACTTATCTTGGGTGGCATCTGTAAGCCCATCTCCCATAGAACTTATCCCAAACAGATGCAAATTTTAGGGTATTCTCAGTGTTCAATCATCTTCCACCTTTAGATCACGATAGGCAGACGTGCCTATCCGATTCTTCAGGTTTAAGAAGATTGAACAGGGGCAGCTGTCATACCCCAAAATTTTCCCTCCTATATTCAATAAAAGATTCTTCATTTCATCTCCAACAACTCAAGGCTCTAAGGTTTTCTCAAGTCATCTTCTCATATCCAAAACTAGGGTTTGTATTTTATCAAAGGTGTTTGAATCTCTGAGGCCTCGAATGAACCTCAAGGTATCTCATATGTCTTAAAGTGTCTCCATGTCAATTATCAAGCTTCAATCCCAAGGATTTCCCACTCAATGGCTCAGATGATCAATAATCGACTGTGTTGACCTAAAAGTCAATTATAGTCAAAGTACAGTCAAACTTCAAGATTTTTGGTCAACATCAAGTATGTGAGGTCATATCCATCATTTGATCAAAGGTTGATCATGATCCATTAATAGAAACTCAGAGATGAACAAATGTAAAGGTTCAAATTAGGGTTTCTTTAGGAGAAAGTCAACTCAACTTTGACTGGTCATAACTCTCACGTGGTTTATCAAAAATTGCCCAACCAAAGCCTATTCTCAAGGAAATTTCATCCTCTACAACTTTGATGTTGGGACCAAGATCAAGAAATGGACCATTTGGGAGATATGGACAAAAACATTACAGGTCCTCCGAAAAGTCAATGAAATATACCTTTTAGTTTAAAGCTCATAACTTGAGCATGGATGCTTCAA
This sequence comes from Vicia villosa, assembly GCF_029867415.1. Classification (NCBI taxonomy): domain Eukaryota; kingdom Viridiplantae; phylum Streptophyta; class Magnoliopsida; order Fabales; family Fabaceae; genus Vicia; species Vicia villosa. Next base: position 200,662 of record NW_026706064.1, read on the forward strand.
TTGAGATGAAACCAAAAAGGTCATTTAGAGGACTCTTTTATCTTTCTAAAAAGTCCTAGAGTTCATTCATATGATTAAAATTGAGAGAGATGCACATGGTTGAAGTTGGTCGATTTTCAAGATATGCATGAAACCCTAATTGCCCAAAACTTGGTTTTTTGAACTAATAAGCCTAAGATTTGCACTCCAAATATTGCCATGGCCCATAAAAAGACTCTTGAACCTTTTATTCTATTTTTATTATATTTATTTATATTTATTTGAATTTTAATCAATTAAAAGGCAAATAAATTAAATAAAAATATAAAATACATGGATAAATTCATATGGCTTTGGGTTTAATCAAATAAAGGCCCAAATAATAATTTGAGAAGGTCCAAATTTCGTTGGTGCTTGATTAGAAGGTATTGGCCAAGAATAGAAGGATTTTTTACATAAGTTTCATATAAAAATTCTCCCTTCTAATTAACCTAAAAATCGAAGCCCATGCTAAACCCTAAATGCCTCATATATATTCTAAATATTCAGTAGGGCGCAGGGGGGGAAGAAAAAAAGGAAGGAAATACTAGGGTTCTCTAAGCTTCCAAAATATCAAAAACTAGGGCAATCGAGATTTCTTCCTACAACAAGATTCAAGTGAGTTTAATCGTTCTATTCTACTTCTGGGGTGTCAAAAGGTAAGTCCATATACTTTATAGCATCCAGTAGATCATAGAATTCGAGTTTGACAAACTCCATATTCATGCATATCTTGTGTTAATCTCATATCGTAAAATATTGTGAAATCTTGTGTTTTAACGTTTTATTTGAGTTTGAGGAATATTATGGAGAAGGTTAGACTCGTCTTTCATAAGCTTTGGGGCCAAGAACTTGAGTCACCATTGTTAGGGCATGAGAGTTACATGCATTCGGTTCCACGTTTGTAGGCATTTTCAGGCCAAGCCAATATCACCATCGTGTTCATGAGGGCATTTAGCACTACAATTTTGATTCAAATTTTATTTGATTTCGTGGAGAATCGAAGAAGTTATGGACATGTGAAGATGGAGAGGGAAGCTGCGTTTTCACGCTTTGAATGGGGGTGGCTCGCGATTTGTTCCATGCCCATGAAGAAGAAGACTACGTGTCCGCATGGGATTGGCTGTGCAGAATCCGTTCTCTCTCCTCACGGATACAACAATCTCATTGGGTGGTCAACAAGTCACCCCCTTCCCTCCGCGCGTGATTGGTGGAACGGCTGGCTGTGGGTCCCACACGCGCAGGCTTTTTGACTTTCCTTATGAATCTGCATATTTCATATTTAATCTTTTGGGTGTGCTGTTACTATCAGCGTGCAGAATTGGCTGGGTGGTTGTGGCGTGTGTTTACTAACCCAGGGGTCCAGGGTTCAATCCTTGGCCCCTGCATCTTTTTTTCAACATTTTTTCAAACAATCTCATGCGCGCAACTTTATTAAAAGCATGATACGCCCTCACGTATCAGCCATGAGATCTCCTATCAATTCAGATCTAACGTAAGTAAGGCTGAAGGTGCATCATGGGGTCACAGAGATGCACAACACAAGATCCAAGCCAGGTTCTTTTACAATTTTAATTATTTATTTATTGGTTTTGTTTATTTCAAATAATGAATATTTGTATATGATCCAATCAATTTATTTTATTAGATGTTTAAATTAAATTAAGGTTAAAATTAGGATCATGATTTAAAATTAATTAGGATTATGATCCCGATTCTTCCGATTATTTGAGTTAATTTATTCTATTTAATTATTTAAAATCACAAAAAACCCCAGGACGGTTATACAAGATATTAGCAAGATATTAGGGTTTGCCCAATCCCACTGGCCATTTGGCCGAAGTATTAGGGTTTAATTTATTATTCGTTTCGACTAAATCTATTGGTCGCGATGGGTAATAATTATTTAATTCTTTAATTAAATATAAATTACAATAGCATTTATTCTGCTAAATGGTTTTAACCAAAGCTATTGGTTACGATGATTAGCATTTTCCCTTTATTCAAATTCGTTATTATTTGTAATCGAATCTATCGATTATGAGGGATAACGATAAAAATTAAATTATTTAAAATACGTACATTTGCTATTCGCGATAATCAATCTATCGATTATAGTGGTTAGCAATCCTCCCTTTAATCTGTTAGCCATGGTAATCAAATCTATTGATTATTGCAACTAACGATAACAAATTAAAATCAGGGTTGTACGCCCAAATCCTAAAACACTTCCCAAACCTTTTCAAACTACTAGTACCAAACTACGGATTTTCATCCTTTTCAATCAGGCAACTCAAAATGCCTTTCAAAGCACAAAACAACTTCAAACACCTCCATATCAAATTCTAGGGCGTACAACCCTTCCCCGAACTACGTTGACTCTGATTCTCCATAAGGAGATACGTAGGCACTTGGCAACAAGGCGAGTCCCCTTCCTCCATATTCTCATCATGTTCAATTATTAGCCTTAACCCTATTAACTGTCTGTCATCTTTCTTTATATTTTGCCATAAACCTTGATCTATAATGCAAACCATAGGAAAGGGTTGAGGGTGCCTAACACCTTCCCTCGACCTGAATATAGTATCTTACCCGATCTCTTAACTACGTAAGGTTTCCTATTCGCCTTGGTAGAATAGGTGGCGACTCTCTAAGCTTTAATTTTTAGGGCAGGTTGCTACAAAAGATTGACTTGATTGATGGTACAAAACACGGAGAATTGCACTGTCACCGGGTTTGACTGTTAACTGGTTGTTCGGGTATTATCGTAACAGTTAACAGTTAAAGTTAATTTTTCTTTTTGTTTTTGTTGTGTTAATGGTGAGAAATTATTTACATTATTTGTTAGAAAAACACAAACATAATAAATAATTAAAGTACACTGTACGAGAACAAAATTACCGTCAATAATAAGACTGAAAGGATTTAATGCACAGAAAAAATAAATATTTTAACTAGCAATAAACACATATAATATTATCTTACTAGTTAAATGACGATATAATAGATAGTGTAATACTTAATACTGACAGTACAAATATCACCTAAATAAAACGTAGTAAATAGCACGGTAAATATAAAGAACGGTACATTCTAAAAACAGAAGATACGACAAACTTTACATATGACGATTAATAATCCATGCTATGACCAACAGAAAATAGATGATCGGAAGTGTAACTATAGCAGGTCCGCATTTTTCAGGACTATGCAGACAGAATAAGGACATGATCACCGTAGCAATGGTGATGACTATAAGAAAAAGTGTCTCCATCCACTTTGCCATTTTTGTCGGGGAAGAAGAGAAAATAGATATGAGGTAGAAATTTGAGAGATTGAATGAAATTTGATGTGAGATTTTATGGAAAAAATGAGAGGTATTTATAGAATGAAAAGAAGGATAGAGACGTTGGGGAATGAAGTGATTCCGTACAAAAAGGAAAATTTGAGTGGTAGTAGGATTTGAAAGAAAGTGTATGGTAGGGTTTGAAAAGAGAGATGTATAGAATAAAGTTAGGATTTGATTTTGAAAGAAAGAGATTTGAAAAGAAAGAAAGAGATTTTGAAAATAATAGAATATAGTACAAAAATTAGTGGGAAACAATGATAATTTAATTGTTACCAATACAGTCTGAATCCCCGAACTCTGCGCCTGCAAAATAAATTCTGTACCAATTGCGTCAGTACTATTTATCTGTAAATAAATCTCAAATAAATAGCGTGTGTGAAGTGATAAACAGTACTTGGCGTTTCCGTAAGAATAAATTCAACAGCGAACCAAAATACCGTATAAGAAAAATCCTAAAAACCAAGTATTCATAAAATCAGGATATTTATGAAATAAAAATCCAAAATTATATGAAACTCCCAATTTTTAGACAGAAGTCTGTTGCCTTCTTTTTTGGAAAAGATGTGGGCAAATTTTGGGGTATAACACCCATGCATCCATTATTTATTCAACAACCACTTCGGGCTTCACTGGTCTCCCACCTTCGGTCTCTACTTGTTTCGTCCCCACAACAGGTTTAACCTTACTTCTCACATTACATGCTATGTGATATCGACAAAGTAATGCATCAGAAGAAGGAAATATCTTTGCAACCACATTCATCAAAGCGTTATCTCGGTCAGTAACAACCGCATTAGGCATCTCGACTTGTTTCTTTAAAAGTGGCTGACACACCTCCATTGTCCACCTAAAATTATCTTCTTTTTCACACTCCAAAAAAGTAAAACCAACGGCGTATGTCTTCTCGGTGAATGTAACACCTACCATATCAAATAATGGAAGTCGATACTTGTTGGTCTTGTAGGTAGAATCGAGAAGGAACACTGTCAGGAAAGTGTTGAACAACTTTATCCTGTTGCCGTACCATTATCCGATTTTCCTATTACCGCACCAAAACCTAGGTTATTTGCATTCCTACGAATCCATGTTAGCATGCTTTCACGATTATCAAAGTCTTGCTTGCTATTAAAGTCACCGTCGACATCTACCACCTTTGCGACTACCCCTTCAACACTCGTAGAAACATCGACTAAAGGGGTTAATTCTCTTGAGATATTATCAGGGTACACCATACCTATTTGCAAACAATTGCCAAAATAGCATAGAATTACAACACAATTGGAAAAAACAACTCGGGGATTATTCCATAGATACATCTACGAAAGTGTTCTTCTTCAACACGTTCCGTAGATGCATCTACGAAAGCAGCGTAACTTTTTTCACATAAAATTGACGCATAATGTGAGCAATGCAATGGTTGAAGATGAATATTTTCCTGAAATTCAGACTTCTCTTGCTCCCTTCGATTTGTTGCACCAAAAAATTTGAGTTTTAGAGTGAAATAAGGTATTGATGATGTAGGATTTTTAGGGTGTGGAATATGGAGAGTTTGAAGAAATGAAACAATTGAGGAGTGATCAAGTTGGTTAAACTATATTAGATATTTCCGTAGATGCATCTATGGAATAATTTGGCGCTAAGCCATTTCGTAGGTGCACCTAGGAATAATTTCTGAACTAAATTTATGTGTATTTTTCCCCATATACACTAGTTTATTATATTTCCGTAAATATACCTATGGAAGGAATCAAATTTTTTGAAAAAAAAAGCTTTTGAGTAAGCATTTACGGGAACAAGGGGGCTTAATTGAAATTTCGCACGGTGTGTGAGAGATCTATGAAATGCATTAAAAAATTATCTATATTTTTCACTAGTATAATGTATTATTTTGGTAAGTTTTTAGATGTAAAGAAATGAAAAAATAGTTGATTTTACTGACAAATAATCATAATTTTTTTATTAATTACCATAACGATTCATAATTTTAATTAAAAAAATATATTTTAAATAAATTTAAAATTTCTCTTTTCTTATTAATTATTGAAAAAAATAGATATGCACTGAATGTAAAATAATTTTACTCTGTCAACCAATGACGATCATGAATCAGGATAAATCAGACTAAAATTTTTTAAAAATTTGTATGACATAGCAAAACGTTATATTCTAATTGGATGACAGTGTAAAACTTTTTTACGCTATCGGTACATAACCATTAAACTCTTAATTATTTTTAAAAATATGCAAAAAAAAAATCATAGAAATCTATTATAATTGAGGTAAAAAATGTAAAGTAAAATAAGTTTTTATTACAAGGTTCAAAAGAGGAAAAAAAAATTAAAATAACCAGGTTTAATAAATAAAATACAGAAAAAACCACCTTTTCAGGGTATTTACCAAACTGTCTAGGTTTGGGACATACTGGAAGAGAATGCGCCAAATGAAATGGCGCATGCATGTCACACAAGCCAAACCATTTGGCGCATAAGAAGGAAAAATTAGGGCAAGAATGTGGAAGCCATTTGAAATGGCGCATATGGCCATGGAGTAACACATAGGCGCCAAACCATTTGGCTCCTATGTGTGGGCCATTTTTTTTTTCAAAATTAACCCGTTTCGGGTATTTTCGCGTACCGTTTTCAATTTCGGTTTATTATTTTCGTCAAAACGTCTAATAAATCAAGTCTGTAAAATCTTATTAACCCTAAATAATGTAATGTATGCGTCATCGATATCGGTTTTTTATTAAAGCTCTATTTATTAACGAAAGACCGATGAACGGTTACAAGAGGTGAACGGTTACAAGAGGTGGTAAGCGAAACTGAAACATTGCATTAAAAAAAATACAGATTATACTAAACTTGCGACGATGTCGAGCCACGATTAGGGCATCTCTTTATGTTGTGCCCAACCTGACGGCAAATGCTGCATTTTCGTTCCATTTTGTCGCGGACGTCCATTTCGGTCCTAATCCGTGTACTATTGGGACGCCCTTTTTTCTTTCGCCGCATTGCGTCGTTGTGCCAAACTACCTCTCCATCATACTCAGGCCAGTAATCCTCCTTGGCCACCACAGGAAACGCAACACTGTAAACTCTGAGCAACGTCTGAGTCTTGTAAATCGGAGACAGTAGTGATATAGCGTCGCGGTGGGCATACGCACATGCAGCTATGACGTGTGAGCAAGGCATACGAAAAGCTTGAAACCTTCCACAGTCGCACCAATCTTCGTCAAGCAGAACCCTATATTGTTGCCTTGGCAGCCCTTCATTGTGGTCAATTGTCTCGCGCACACTGAACGTGCGATTGAATCGGTCGAAAGAAGTCACTTGATGAGTGTTCGCTTTTGCCGCTTGCTGTTGCACAAATTTCATGCAACTATCGCTTAATAGTTGACCAGCTTGTCTAACATCACCCCATCTCCTGCCTCTTGTTGAGAAGAGTGAAGCCATCCTAAAGTATGTGGCTTCCA
>NW_026706064.1:212500-237319 GCF_029867415.1 Vicia villosa
GGTAATGCTTCAGTTTGGGATGCGTCAACGGATACCCGACCCTCCTGTTGACTTGGGAGTGTGGCACCTAAAAAGAGTGAACCATCAATGGACACACCAAAACTGGAAGGATTTTGCACCCGATCATCGCCAGATGTGGAAGAACCGTCGCCAGTATGTCCTAAACTTCCCCGTTAGTGACCACGAAATGAAACCATCTCCTGAATACATGAATTGGTATCGTACAGCCACAACCCCAAACTTGTTTCTTGCAGATCCGTTTTATTTAATTGATCCCCGTGCACAAAACTACTTCTTGCCACAACAACAACAACCAGAAGAAGAACCACAACAACAACAACAACAACAACAACAACAACATGAACAACAACAACTCCGACAACAACATCGACTTCAGCAACGACAACAAGAAAGCCTGCATCACCGCCAACAACAACTACTACAACAACAAAGACAACAACAACTCCAGGAACAACAACAACTCCAGCAGCAACAACAAAACATTTTCAGCACTCCATCCCGTTCCGCACGCAACATCCGCCAATCAACTATGTTCCAATCACAATCTCAACCATTACAAGGGTATGAAGACCGCCATCCTTCCTCTGACCAATATCAAACCCACTCGCAACCATTCGGATTTTCATCATTTGCTGGGTCTTCGAGGGGATTCGGCCAAAACCTAACCCCTGGTACATCTAGCCTTCATCTTAGTCCCGACGATGGGCCTTATGGCGAATCATCTTACCGTGGCGCACCCTCCGGCTTCGCAACGCCTTCAAACCAATTCGGATTTAATCAAGGTAGTTCTAGTGCTGTTGGATGCTATGAACCCGAAGTCTTTTCTCATCCAACACCACCGCCACGACTAAACACATTTGAGGGAATGGGTTCCCGACTTTACAACAGCGGTTTTCCGGATAATTATGGGGGCGTCGACGAGTTCATAGACAGCGATCCACGCGAAATCCCAGTACCAGCCCCCGTGACACAAACCCAACAAGAAGCACAAAGGGGCAGGGGTAGGGCTAGGGCAAGAGGCGGTGTCAATATTCGCGGCGGAAACAACGATCGCGGTAAACGTCCCATTATAAGACCAAATTGCGGAACGGGTGGCTATCTTGGTGATGGCCGTCATTGATCATTTTGCTGTACTTTTCATTAGTCTTTTGTGTCGTTTCTGAATTTGATTGTAACCGATGTTTAGCTTTTAAATTATATTGTAATCGATGTTCAGTTTTTAAAAAATATTGTAATCGACGTTTAGTTTTTAATTTATATTGCAATCGATGTTACACTTTTGATAGTCGTTTTCTACATTACATTTTAAAGCCGAAAAAATTATTCTACTAATTTTTTTAAGTAACCTTCATAACAAATAAAAAAATATTATATAAAATTATCATTTTCCCAATTTAAATGAATTAAAAAAAAATTGAAAAAAAAAAAATAAAAAAAAAAAGGCCCTAGAACTATGGCGCCAAATGGTTTGGCTTCTAGGGCAAAACCCTAGACTTATGAGCCATTCCATTTGGCGCATGCAATGGGAATTTTAGGGCAAGCCATTTCATTTGGCGCATGCACCCAAAATAAACACCTATGCGCCATTTCATTTGGCGCATTCAGTGTTCTGGTATGCCAAACCTAGACAGATTGGTAAATACCCCGAAAACATGGTTTTTTTCGTATTTTTTTTATGAAACCTGGATATTTAAATTTTTTTTTCTCAAAAGAGTGAATGTCATCGCTGTTGCGTAATAGCCAAATTAAAATTTTAAGCAAAATTCACAAAAGAAAAAATAGACTTACCATTTTTCCTTCACCATCGAAGCCGCAAAACCCTAATACTACTACTGTTACTATCTAAGCTAAGACTCAGAGCTTGACGGCGGCGTCTGAATTTTCCCCCATTTCTCCATTTCTCCAAATCCAAACCTCAGAACCACGCAGCCATGGAAGAAGTCTGCGAAGGCAAAGACTTCGCTTTCCCAAAGCAAGAAGAAACCATACTCGATTTCTGGTCCCGAATCGACGCCTTCCACACACAGCTATCTCTCACCAAAGACAAACCCGAGTACATCTTCTACGACGGTCCTCCTTTCGCCACCGGTCTTCCTCACTACGGCCACATTCTTGCCGGTACAATCAAGGACATCGTCACGCGCTACCAATCCATGACCGGACACCATGTCACGCGCCGATTTGGATGGGATTGTCATGGTTTGCCAGTCGAGAACGAGATCGATAAGAAGCTTGGGATTAAGAAGCGGGAGGATGTTCTTAAGCTTGGGATTGGGGTTTATAATGAGGAGTGTAGGAGTATTGTGACGCGGTATGTTTCGGAATGGGAGAATGTTATTACGAGAACTGGGAGGTGGATTGATTTTAAGAATGATTATAAGACTATGGATCTTAAGTTTATGGAGTCTGTTTGGTGGGTTTTTTCTCAGCTTTATGCGAAAAACCTTGTTTATAAAGGTTTTAAGGGTATTCCTAATTTCCATTACTATCATTCGTTATCATGCATGTTTGAAATGACTGCGCATTTGATGGAATCACACTGTCATTTTGATTTTGCTTAAGTTATGTTGCTGGCATTATGTGATTCTGTTGAATTTGTGGCCAATTTGAACGCACATTTAGAAGGATTATAGCACCATTTGATTGTGAATTTTGTTGTAGGTCATGCCATATAGTACTGGCTGCAAAACTCCACTCTCTAATTTTGAGGCTGGTCAGAATTATAAGGTTAGTGATTTCATACTTTTTGTGAGCTTTACCTTCTTTTCTTGTCTTGTTTGGTTTTAGCTGCGATTACTTTGAAATTATATTCATATTATGTTTTGTTATTACTTTTATTACGTGATTAATATGCTTTGTTGCTACGGAAATGTGATAGGAAAAAGTTAGTTTAGTGTCACAAACTTGGTTTTGATCATTTGATGAGTTTGGTGGTTCTGAAGTAGAATTACATTTGACTAGAAGTTATTAAACACAGTTTTTGGTTGAGAAATTTAGATTAAGTTTAACTTAGGGCCTGTTTGGATAAACAGCTCATTTGCAGCTTATAGCATAAACACTTATCAAAATAAGCACTTATTATGAATAAGCTTGCCTAAGCTATTTTTATAACAAAAGATAAAATAAATTTAAATTGTTTTTATTTATGTTATAAGTTGTTTCTATTAGCTATCTTGAAGAATTCATAAAAATAAGTTCAAAGAAATGTATGAAAAACGTCATAAGCTGTTCTGATTAAGCCTCCAAATAGTGACACAAATCTTATGGAAGTAGATAAGCTCAAATAAATCCATCCAAAGAGGCTCTTAATACAATTGCTTCAGGAGTAAAGATATTCAAACACAAATGATTTCATTTCAAAATCGTCTTTTATGAAGTCGATTTTACATTCAAAATCATGTTTGACTAACATTTTTGGAGTAAAGATATTTGAATATAATTGCTTTTTTATGAAGTCTATTTTTTATTGGAGAATGTCATACATTTGTTGTAGTAATATCCACAATCCACATCTAAAATTCTATATTGGCACAGGATGTATCTGACCCTGAAGTGTTCATGACGTTTCCGTTGTTGGGCGATCCAGATGGTGCATCTTTCGTTGCTTGGACAACAACGCCATGGACTCTTCCTAGCAATCTTGCTCTGTGCATCAATGCTAATTTTACCTATTTGAAGGTCAGTTAAATTAGGCGCTGAGATGTAAGTGTGCATGTAGAAGCACACTTTTTTTATTCGCTCCTCTTCTTTTCCTTGAAATCTAATTATTGAAGCAAATGAAATCAGGTACGCAATAAGTATACTGGTAAAGTTTATATAGTTGCCGAATCTCGTCTGTCTGTACTCCATAACCCAAAGGACAAGCCCAAAGAGGCTGTTGCTAATAGTTCAGCTAGTGTCCCTAAAAATGCCAAGAACAAGGGCACTTCAAGTGGCAAGGCTGATAATGTATTAGATTTTTTTGATGTGCTGGAGAAATTCACAGGGGCTTCATTAGTGGGGAAGAAGTAAGCAGTTATTCTTTATACTACATTCATCTTTTATATTGGTTTTGACTTTATCAGTAAAATCAGTAAGATAATTTTATGTTGCCAGACTTATAGAATGACATGTTCTGCAGGTATGAACCATTATTTGATTACTTTAATGAGCTATCTGAAACAGCTTTTAGAGTTGTTGCCGACAATTATGTAACTGATGATAGTGGTACCGGTGTTGTCCACTGTGCCGCTGCTTTTGGTGAAGATGATTTCCGTGTTTGCATTGAGAATCAAATTATTAGCAAGGTATTTACTTCAACCAGAGTGCATAATACTTGCCTTTTATGTCTTCATATGTGTATCTTTTTTCTTGAAGTAGTTGTTATTTGCCCTCAATATATAGCTGTTCCCTCTGTTTTTGTTGGACTTTTTGATCATTTCACCCTAATACTCTGAATGACAACGAAAAAAATCACTTGTCTTGTCATCTCCCGTTCTCACCTCATGCAACTTTCCTGTGGTCCTTTGTGGTCCTTTCTGCAACTATTTGGTGGCCATCCTCACCATGGAGATAGTGGTTCCGTTAAAAAAATCACTTGTGTTTTTTTATAATCTCAGATGAGTTACTTTAGACCTTGGAGACTAAAAAATCTTTGCTTTTTGTTGAGTTTGAATATTGGTAACAATGAACTTTGAGTATTAGTTATGAATATGTCTTTAATGTTGTGATTTTTTCTGTTTTGTAACTTTTATTTCATGTTATAAACTACTTGTATTTGCTTCTCTAAACTTCGATGTAGCGGCCATACCACTATAGTGTTTTTGTGGCGGGTCTCTATCTGTCATTGACCAAATAGGTTGGTGCGTTATCTGCTTATATCATGCCAAATTTTTATCACGTGCTGCATCTTTAATGATGATTTTTCCTGTCACTTCATTGCATGAACAACGTTGGTGCTAATGTGTTACTTCTGAAATACCCTTCTTGTTTATTAATCTTCCTATTTTGAAGATGCTCCAATGCCTAAATAAAATAAAATGCTACAGTGCTAGTATGCTACTGACTTATTGTCCCATAATTGTAGGATTTGCATTTCTGTTTCTCTGGTTACTTTCGTAGATTTATCAGTTGTTTAGTGATGTGCAGTACCATCCCTTCCCAATACCACTACTCAATTGTTGTATTGGCTTGTAGGATAAACTTGTTGTAGCTGTTGATGATGATGGCTGCTTTACTGAAAAAATTACTGACTTTAGTGGGTGCTATATCAAACAAGCCGACAAGGATATCATTGAAGCAGTGAAGGTGTGTTACATATGGAATCCTTTATTAATTTGGAGTGATTTATATTACAGGCACTGGTAATTTGAAAAAATATCTTGTCATGTGACTCGGTGAATGTAATTTGAAAAAAATTTCTTTTCCCCATATTTTTTTCCAGTACTGACACATTTAGAGTTGAGAATATTGGGAAAGAAAGCCCTTATTTTTGTCCAAGAGATGTCAACTCAGTGGTTAGAGTTTGACTTTGTAAGCTCGAGGTACAATGTTCAAATTTTACCTGGAACAGTTGTAAAATGATCATTCGTACCTTCGTTATTGAATACTGATACTTATTTTCTTTCCCAATGTTTTTCTAATATAAAAAAAAACAGTTAGGAGAGTAGAAAGGTGAAACAAAAGAAAAGGGTTGGTATTTTAGCATGGGCTGTATACTAGAAAATACGATAAACTTGATGTAGTGAACAGGATAACATTCAATTAAAAAAAGCTTTCTCGCTTCTTTTGCTTGTTTTGTGAAGGAACCCTAATACATTACTCCCAACTTACTTAGTATTTATGTTAGTATTTGAGTGAGACTATTCAGCAGAAGAAGTTGAGTGTATGTTGAGTAATGTTTATGCTAAACTTTATTTTAATTGGATTATTTTAATCATTTTCTTTTCCTGTTTCATCTTTCCTTAGGCAAAGGGTAGGTTGTTTAAGTCTGGAGCTTTTACTCATTCCTATCCATTCTGTTGGAGATCTGATACCCCACTCATTTATAGAGCTGTTCCAAGCTGGTAAGTTTGTTTGACCAAGATTTAACTCTGGATTGTTTTATATTTAGCTAATAGATAAATAGGACTCAATTTTTCTTGTTGGACCTTACCTAGTTTCATGTGTTGTCAGCAATAAAGCTTCATCTATTCTATGCATTAGCTATGATTTACTTTAATTTCCTAATTGAATTATAGAACAAGTATTACTCAAACAAAAATTGCTAATGTTGCATGTGCTCACTTTTCTTTCATTTTCTCCTCTATGGAATGTGATATTAAAAATACAAATAATTCTGGATATTATTACTTCATTCGGAAGTTGATACTTGATAGCCACCTAGATGTTCAGTTCTTAATTGTTTTCAGTATTACCATCACTTTTGGTATACATTAGAGTGGTTATTTGTGGCATAATGGGAAATGATGATAGAAAGTTGTTATCATAGGACAGTGTATCCATGTTGTGGCATGTTAGTTAATTGTCATTTTTTTCTTCAGCAGTATTCTTGTTTATCTTACATACTGTATTTACTTTTCATGGTACATAGCTGCTAATCTAGATAACACTAAGGTGTTGCATGGAGAACACGTTCTAATATAATTATTTGCTTAAAAGAGAAAAATAGTTTAAAAGCGCATATTGGAGAAGTTAGTAAACATGCCTTACCAAACAATAATCCCTGTATAGCAGCATTTCAAGCAAATTAGCCAAGGAACACATTGCCACTGTCTACTGACACAGTGCAGTCTCAATTTAGTTTTCAGATCCAACATTGCTGCCCTGTCAAATTTTACCTCAAATAATTAGTATGTTAATATTCATACTTCCATACCACATCTCTTGTAGTTCCTATTCTGCTCATCTTGATGAAGCATTGGTTTGTTCGAGTTTCCATGTAATTTTTTATTTGTACTTGTTAAAAATCTAAAGAAGCCGAGGAAACAGTAATGAAAAGGGTAAGACAGATAGCAGCTTTGTCTGTCTTTGGGATTTCAATAAAGTATTTAAAAAATGAGGAAAAAGCATAGAGCTTAAGGCTGAAGGAGCAGGTTTACTTACCTGAATGTTTATTTCAGCTGTCTCATTCACTCTGTTTTCTGCCGAGAAGAGCACAGAACATATCTTATAAGTGGGTCCTCTAAGTTTAAACTTTCCTCCTCTTTTTCGTTTGAGATCCAAACATTAGAAAACTCCATTTTCATACTCTTTTCCTTCCTTGTTCTTCCCATATCCAAACTAAGCGGAAGCACCCAACTGAAAAACTGTGCTATAATAAATAGCTTTTTAAAATAATTGTTTGCTCCAACCAAATACACAATCTTCATAAGTTTTGTGCTTTTGTGGAATGAAGACAAAGTGTAAAAAGAAAAGTTTTTATTTTTTATTTTTTTTATCTCAAGCTTCTATAAAGTTCTATTTTCATTTTTTTTTTGATATTCTGTTCTTACATTTTAATGTTTTTCATGGTTTTAAGAAGTACTCCCTCTGTCCCAAATTATAAGAGAAATTCTCTTTTTTGATTCATTGAATAATTAATGTATCTGGTCTATATGCAGACCAGATACATTAATTATTCAATGAATCTAAAAAGTGAATTTCTCTTATAATTTGGGACGGAGGGAGTAAACATTTGGGATAAATAATGCAGTCCTTTTGTCAATGATTTTAATATGCATTTCTACAAACGAAATGTGAAATTTGTTATTTTTGAAATAATTAATTTTGTAAATATTCATGTTATACTAGTAGTTTTACATGGTTTTTGTTTACCTAATAATTAATTTTGATATTTTTCCGGTGATAGCTACTTCACACGCTTTTTGCTTTCGGTGTAATTTTATGCAGTTTGATGCTGGTGGTGACCATCTATTAGCCTGTTTTTTAATTTAACCCAAAATTGTCATGCACTTTCGCTATAGGTTTGTTAGAGTGGAGTTGCTGAAAGAGAAATTGTTGGAAAACAATAAACAGACTTACTGGGTCCCTGATTTTGTCAAGGTACCATAGTCTTCCGCTTCATCCCAATTTATTCTCCTTGATTGCTTACTTAATATTTGATCTTGTTACTACTGTTTCCTTTTTCTTTACGAAGCCAATGTTAATTGTTATAACTTCATAATATAAAAAATAAAATGTTTTTATTACTAGTTTATTTCTTTGAAAAATATGTTAATGTATTATTAATTGTAAGCTGACTTGTTAGTAGTTGAAACGGGTTACTATGCCCTATCAATAACATACTAAAGGTAACTGTTTGTTATGGAGTGCGAGGAGGAATAATTCCCTATGGAGGATACGATAAATGCTTATATGATAAACTAGTATATGGTGCTTAAAAACTGCAGAAAATGATGGACAAATATTCAGTTGTGGAATATTCCAAAAAAAATCCAGGCACGGAACACTTAGCGGTGTTCATAAACGCATCCTTATCCGTTAACATCTCCTAGGGCACTATGAATTTTATGTAATCTATAATTTTGGTAAATGTTTTTATATTCGTACGTGTTGCAGGATAAGCGATTTCACAATTGGCTGGAAAATGCAAGAGACTGGGCAATTAGTCGAAGTAGATTTTGGGGGACCCCTCTCCCTATATGGATTAGTGAGGATGAGAAAGAAATAGTTGTCATAGATTCTGTTGCAAAACTTGAAAAGCTTTCAGGTGTAAAGGTTAGAATCACCCTTTCACCTCTTTGAAATTGTATAGGATTCATGTCATTATCAATTGATTTTGTTTGCATGAAGTCACACGCGTAGTTCAACATATTCTGCATCTTTCTTCTTTGTTTGGTAATATGGAAGGGGTGTAGATTTTGCATTTTACTTTTTCTAAATTTGTGTAATTTTAATATTTTCTTTGCGATGCTACCAAATTACTAAGGTAATATATCTAAAACCCAAAAGTTTTTCGAGAATAGTAGTAGATACATATGTACTTGCTCCAAAGTGGCTCTCTCCTATTCAAGTTTGTTTAAGTTATTATAAGTTTTGTTAAATTGGTTGTTCTATTTGTTTAATGAGCTCTCATGGATACTTTTGCCATATTATTGATAAAACATCACTGATCCTTTTGTGATGGTTTCTACAGGTGTCTGACCTTCATAGGCACAACATTGATCATATTACAATTCAAAGTGAAAGTGGCCGTGTGCTTCGACGTGTTGATGATGTAAAAATTGCTGATTCATAGTTCCTTTGCAATGTTGTTATCAATTGTTTCATAATCTCCTAATCATGGTTTTGTTTTGTTTTTGTTTACTCTTTCAAGCTGTCAAAACTGAAATGCTATCTAACATTAGCTAAGTTGACCCAACAATTTTTTTTTTTTTGCAATAGAAAACTAAAACACGTACATAATCATTTTAGTTAAACCACTACCTACCATCCACTGAGACACTGGAAATATCCTGAACTGAAAAACCAACTAGAAACAAAACCTCAGATAAGTTGCTACCATGACCATATTAAGATCCTCAATTACATCTTACTCCCAGCAGTTGCACGGTTTCTGTTGAAGCTTCAAATCTTACAATTAACTTATAAATGTTTACGA
Organism: Vicia villosa; assembly: GCF_029867415.1. Lineage (NCBI taxonomy): Eukaryota > Viridiplantae > Streptophyta > Magnoliopsida > Fabales > Fabaceae > Vicia > Vicia villosa. The sequence goes on from NW_026706064.1 coordinate 222,102, forward strand.
GAAACAGAATTGAGATGGTCCTGTTCACTTGTTCAAGTGCCTCTTCAGCTACCACACTATTCGCCCTGATTATCACCACCCCTATGTTGACCCAAGGATAATTATCACATTTAATTGAAAATAATTATTACAAATATAATTTATTTATAGAAAACACCATTGACTGTTCAATCAAGTAAAAAATTATCATCAGGTTGAAAGGATAATTCTAATATGGTTAAGTAGAGATATTTTTTTGTCGATACTCTAAGAATACAATAGTAATTAGTAGCTAAAGGTATTGTTCTTTGTTATGGACTAAATGTTTCATCTTTCAGGTTTTTGACTGCTGGTTTGAAAGTGGGTCCATGCCTTATGCATATATTCATTATCCTTTTGAAAATGTTGAGCTGTTTGAGAAGAATTTTCCTGGCCATTTTGTTGCTGAAGGGCTGGATCAAACCCGTGGTTGGTCAGTTTCTTTATTTTCACATGTGTGGTTTATCAAAGGCCTGTTTGCCACTTTAGTTATGAATTACTTTTCGCTTTGAAATGTTATTCTCTATATCTTCATTTTTTTCTAAAATCTGTAAAATTTTAGCTGCTCCTTCATTTTTAGGTGTTCTATTGTGTCCAAATTAAAACTAGGGAAGGGGTAGCCCCCACATATTACCATGTGCCATGTGGGTGACCACTATGCTTCTGGATACATGATTGTTGTGGCATTTTTATTTCCTCATGATGTTATTTCTTACTTAGTAGTATTATCTTTTATCTTGCTAGGACATGTTGGCATTATTAGATTCATGCATCTAACTCCACCCAGTGGGAAAAGACTTTTTCTTGTTGTTGTGTCCTTTATCTTGGCAAATTATTTCAGTTCCTTCTACTTTTTAGTGCCAAATTATCTTGTATTTAAGAATTTGGTGGTGTATTTCAGTTTTATGCTTTTCTATTTTGCAGGTTTTATACCCTAATGGTGCTAGCTACTGCATTATTTGGCAAGCCTGCCTTTAGGAATCTAATTTGCAACGGGCTTGTCCTGGCGGAAGATGGAAAAAAGATGAGCAAAAGTCTGAAAAACTATCCTTCACCCATGGATGTTATTAATGATTATGGAGCGGTAGGAACTTAAATGTTAATTATTTTTTGGTTTTGTAACTTTTTTTATGAGGATTAGCATGTCATATCAAAAAACATATTTTGCCTGCCTTTTCTAATTATGGCTATGACTTCAATACAGTTTGATTTACAATATGAAGCACTATTATAATGTTATTTTTGTTGGATAGGATGCCTTGCGATTGTACCTTATAAACTCTCCTGTTGTGCGTGCTGAGCCACTTCGTTTCAAGAAGGAAGGAGTTTATGGTGTTGTTAGTATCATCCATCTGCCTTTATTTTTTGCTATCAATTTTTATTAAAGTTTATTTAATTTCATCTTTAGTAACTGCTCTCTATTCATTTTGCTGATCAACTGGTATTCCATTGTGGTGATTTGTAGGTTAGAGATGTTTTCCTTCCGTGGTATAATGCATATAGGTTCCTTGTTCAAAATACAAAGAGGCTTGAGGTTGAGGGTCTAGCACCTTTTGTACTTCTTGATCAGGCCACACTTCAAAAGTCATCAAATGTTCTTGATCAGTGGATCAACTCGGCCACACAAAGCCTTGTTCATTTTGTCCGGCAAGAAATGGATGGTTACCGCCTTTATACGGTGATGCTTCTGCTGATCCTTTATTTTGGAATAGAATATGTTTTTATTAGAGGGAAAATACAATTTGGGACATGATAAGATATCGTACCAAAAGTAGAAAGATAACACAAGGAATATGAAAGATTAACGGAGACTGCAATGTATTGCACACTGAACATGGCAGCTTTTCTTGTAACCGCAAGAGCAGCACACCAAAAAGAAAGTAGACCCTAAATCTAGTACTGTAGGATGACTAGTTAAACGAATCTGGCAACTTTAATGATGGGGGATTCTGCTTTGACCGAATGTACTAAAGAATAGCCAATATTGAGTGTTGGCGGCACTATAACCCTGAGAGATAATATGAGAGTAAAGCAGCTATCTTACATAAAAGGCATTTTCTCATCGGATGGTGTTGGTTCCGCGGATCAATTGCTGCTATAATGCCCTATCTTAAATCATGACTAAAGATAAACTATGTATATCTAAAATTGAATACTTCGAAACAGTTCTAGATCTTGTTTCTGAACTACTGCATTTTACTATCTTTAGGTTACTATTTAACTTATTTATATACTTTTTTAATTGTTTTTTTGTTTTGTTTGTATTTTACCTTACTGGTAGCGAAACCAGTTGAACTAGTTGCCGTACCAGTTTGATATGCCTTTTGGTTTTCACATTAATGTCAAATTCAGATTTATTTACTTGCGAAAGGCATTAGTACTTTCTTCAACTAAAATTGTTGCTTGTCTGTGAGATTTACTGTCCGAGACTTTTATACTTCGCTACCATTATTTGCTAGATGAATGGTATAATTATTATTGCCATGTTTTAAGTATTTGCTTAAATGTTAACATCGTCTGAAAATAATTTTGTAGGTGGTTAACTCAACTACTGTTAAGGTCAATTATAAAAGTGAATATACATGTACACACCCAAAAACATTTTGTATTTTATTGGGCCTTTGATGCAAGTAACAAATCTCTAGTGATTGTTACCATGTTTAAAAGTTTAGTTTAGTTTCTCAAGAACTTAACTCTCTACACTATGGATTCTTTTGTATCTAGGCAAAGGCCATGGCTGGAGTTACATTGTTGCCGGAGGAAACGACATGTTGTGCAAGTAGAGCCTACATGAGCAAAAGGTTGTTGCCGGAGAAAACAACACATTGTGCAAGTAGAGCCTACAAGAGCAAAAGGTTCTATTTTCTGGTTTAATATGTATAATTTTCGTAGACAAACACCAAATTAAATTGATAATTGATTATACCATACTTCTATAAAATGTTTTAAAACAATACCGAATGAGTTTTAGCAGTAGATACAAAATTTGACACTTGGAAAATAACCTAACCTATTTAAAATTGAATAAAAAACATTATGAAAAGACTTTCCCAAATAATTTCAGCTTGTGCCAAGTCTTGAACAGAAATAGTTGCAATATAAACTCAGGTCTGACATTTATAGCAAGCTTCAGTCATTTCCTATAGGAGAGGAGAATTCAGAAGTAAACAATGTAATGATATTTAAAATTGAATAAAAAACATTATGAAAAGACTTTCCCAAATAATTTCAGCTTGTGCCAAGTCTTGAACAGAAATAGTTGCAATATAAACTCAGGTCTGACATTTATAGCAAGCTTCAGTCATTTCCTATAGGAGAGGAGAATTCAGAAGTAAACAATGTAATGATTATTCTCCTCAAATAAATTTATTTCAACTCTTACTAATACCAACAATCATATTAAAATTCAATACAAGAAATTATGAGAAGTAAATAGGAATTCTTCTGATTGAAATTTTTTTAGCTTCCAAACAACCTATATTCACATAAAGTATTCCCTGTCTATTAAATATCTTGACAAAATCACTAAAATCAGATGTTCTACATTATATTCTTGCTATATAGCATCAGCTTGATTTCTTTTGTTATTACTTAATAGGCAAATGGGGGGACCAGAACAACATTCCCACAATGTTTTTTTGATTGACAAATGGGGGACCACTTACCTAAGGTCCAGGATCAAGGAAACCTTGCTTCTTGTTTTGCATTCGCTGCTGCTGCAGCCTTCGAAGCAACTTGCAGCATTAAAATGGGAAAAACACTTCATATTTCCCGCCAGGACATAGTTAACAACATGGTGAGCCCAGAGTGCCAAACTGTCCTAGGATGCAGTGTAGAACGGGCATTGACCTTTATGAGACAACATGGCGTGTTAAAAGCAAGGGATTGTCCATATGGAAGCGGGACTCGTCCTGAGGATTATGAGAGAAGGGTAATTTTTCTTCTTTTTCTTCTTTTATACTCTATTTTTCTTCTTTTAAACTAAAAAATTTATGTGAATATAGGTTGTTTGGAAGAAAAAGCTTATGAATATACTGCATGTCCTACGTTGTCTTCACTTTGACATGGTGCGCGGAAAATTGCATCCTAAAAAAATTTCAAGAAAATTATGAGACAATTGAGGGACATATGTTGTTATGGAGAGTCATTATTATATCTACTAACATAACGGTACCTTGTCAATATATAATATATCATCCATCAAATGTCTTGGACAGCTAAACACCCCTATCACCGGTCCAAATTTTTTCAGGAAATGTTCTACTTCGTTGATTCTAGTTCCAAACAACCTATGTTCTACTTCTTTTAAATGGAACTAGAATCTACGAAGTAGAACATTTCCTGAAAAAATTTGGACCGGTGATAGGGTGTTTAGCTGTCCAAGACATTTGATGGATGATATATTATATATTGACAAGGTACCGTTATGTTAGTAGATATAATAATGACTCTCCATAACAACATATGTCCCTCAATTGTCTCATAATTTTCTTGAAATTTTTTTAGGATGCAATTTTCCGCGCACCATGTCAAAGTGAAGACAACGTAGGGCATGCAGTATTGATAGTAGGTTTTGGTGTAGCAAAAATTAAAGGGAAAAAAATAAGGTTTTGGAGATTCCAGAATTCATGGGGGAAAAATGGGTATGGGTCAATTAGTCAAAGATTCGAAGATGGAAGACCTATGATGAATAGGTTTTGGGTTATCTCGAAGGTGAAGAAGGTGGGCTAAACATCATTTTATTTTTTTATAGACTATCGGTACAAATTGATTTCCAGGACTATCGGTACAATTTGATTTCCAGGACTATCAGTACAATTTGATTTACAGAGTTTGTAGTTGAATTCATATTTTAATTTACAATGCAAACATAAAAATTCAACAATTGGTTTTCTTACTTACACATGGAGATTATACCTTTATGCCAGAATTAGAATTAGAAGTTAGTAAACATGCCTTACCAAACAATAATCCCTGTATAGCAGCATTTCAAGCAAATTAGCCAAGGAACACATTGCCACTGTCTACTGACACAGTGCAGTCTCAATTTAGTTTTCAGATCCAACATTGCTGCCCTGTCAAATTTTACCTCAAATAATTAGTATGTTAATATTCATACTTCCATACCACATCTCTTGTAGTTCCTATTCTGCTCATCTTGATGAAGCATTGGTTTGTTCGAGTTTCCATGTAATTTTTTATTTGTACTTGTTAAAAATCTAAAGAAGCCGAGGAAACAGTAATGAAAAGGGTAAGACAGATAGCAGCTTTGTCTGTCTTTGGGATTTCAATAAAGTATTTAAAAAATGAGGAAAAAGCATAGAGCTTAAGGCTGAAGGAGCAGGTTTACTTACCTGAATGTTTATTTCAGCTGTCTCATTCACTCTGTTTTCTGCCGAGAAGAGCACAGAACATATCTTATAAGTGGGTCCTCTAAGTTTAAACTTTCCTCCTCTTTTTAGTTTGAGATCCAAACTTTAGAAAACTCCATTTTCATACTCTTTTCCTTGTTCTTCCCATATCCAAACTAAGCGGAAGCACCCAACTGAAAAACTGTGCTATAATAAATAGCTTTTTAAAATAATTGTTTGCTCCAACCAAATACACAATCTTCATAAGTTTTGTGCTTTTGTGGAATGAAGACAAAGTGTAAAAAGAAAAGTTTTTATTTTTTATTTTTTTTATCTCAAGCTTCTATAAAGTTCTATTTTCATACTTACACATGAAAGAGTATCCTATATAGGAGATTATACCTTTATGCCAGAATTAGAACTTGCGGGTCCCTGGAAAATAAAATTGAGAAGTGGTCAGATTAAACTTGTTAAGCGACTTTGATCTGAAAAATAAAAACTTGTTAAGAGATCGAAATCAAAAAATGACCAAAGTGAACATGTTAAAATCACATAAGCAAGTACATAACATCACATAAGCAAATACAGCTACAACAAGGAGCTGAAGAGTTATAGATCGCGTCAGATCTGAAAAAAACAATGAGAAAGAAGTAGTCAGATTAAACTTGTAAAGGGATCTGAAATCAAAAAATGACCAAAGTGAACATGTTAAAATCACATAAGCAAGTACATAACTACAACAACAACAAGGAGCTGAAGAGTTATAGATCGCGTCAGATCTGAAAAAAACAATGAAAAAGAAGTAGTCAGATTAAACTTGTAAAGAGATCTGAAATCAAAAAATGACCAAAGTGAACATGTTAAAATCACATAAGCAAGTACATAACATCACTTAAGCAAATACAGCAACAACAAGGAGCTGAAGAGTTATAGATCGCGTCAGATCTGAAAAAAACAATGAGAAAGAAGTAGTCAGATGAAACTTGTTAAAGAGATCTGAAATCAAAAAATGACCAAAGTGAACAGGTTAAAATCACATAAGCAAGTACATAACATCACATAAGCAAGTACAGAAACAACAAGGAGCTGAAGAGTTATAGATCGCGTCAGATCTGAAAAAAAACAATGAGAAGAAGTAGTCAGATTAAACTTGTAAAGAGATCTGAAATCAAAAAATGACCAAAGTGAACATGTTAAAATCACATAAGCAAGTACATAACATCACATAAGCAAATACAGCAACAACAAGGAGCTGAAGAGTTATAGATCGCGTCAGATCTGAAAAAAACAATGAGAAAGAAGTAGTCAGATTAAACTTGTTAAAGAGATCTGAAATCAAAAAATGACCAAAGTGAACAGGTTAAAATCACATAAGCAAGTACATAACATCACATAAGCAAGTACAGAAACAACAAGGAGCTGAAGAGTTATAGATCGCGTCAGATCTGAAAAAAAACAATGAGAAAGAAGTAGTCAGATTAAACTTGTTAAGAGATCTGAAATCAAAAAATGACCAAAGTGAACATGTTAAAAGCACAGTACAAGGAGCTGAAGAGTTATAGATCGCGGCTCCAAAAACTCAGATCTGAACAATAAATTAACAACAAGGCACTCCCAATTGCAAGAGAGAGGAGAGAGATAGCGCAGAAGCAAAACATAGGGCTTATAACAAAACCGCCTTTTGACCCGTTCCATTCCAAAAGAAATCAGAACCGCTCTTTCCATCCACAAAATCCGGGCCCTCCATCCACGCTATAGCTATTGTTGAAAAGAAAGGAGAAGTCATTGCACTAGACTATATGGAATTTGATGTCAAAACTTGTAAATTTAATATATATATATATTTAGATGCATATTTAAGTTTATGTTTTCTAATTATTTTCTTCTTCTCATAAAAAACAACAAAAATATATTAGATGCATATTTTAGTTTGTGTTTCTAATTATTTCATCTTTTCATGAAAAAAACCACAAAATTATCTCTTTTAGAATTAATTTTTATTTGAATTTGATATTTTCTTTTATTTTTGTGTAGTTAATCATTTAAATTTCTATTTGATTATTGTTGCACATTACTTGAATTTTCTAACTTCACCCGAGGCTTCGAGATTATTTCTCTGTTGTTCTCTGTTTTGTTTGGTCTTCCATTTGCTGTAGAACTCCATAAACAATTACTGGATGATCATGGAATTGCTGTAAGCTGTGGGCTTATTCGACGTTTTATTCTGCTGGTGTGGATGCTTAATATTTGTTGAGATCCTAATTTATTCCAAGCATACCACTTGAGGATCAAGGTAACACCTCAAACTCAGAAATCCAATTTCTCATTCTTCGAGGTAAGCCTAAAACTCAATCAACTGTTTTCACAACAGTAATCAATTCACTTTCAAATCATGCAACTCATTTTCAAAACAGTGGGGCCTCTCGAATATTAGAGAGTATAAGACCCATTTCTTTTTTCTTTTTGTACAGTTTTTCAAAACAGAAAACTTCTTTCAAAACAAAACCTTTTCAAACCGTTTTCGAAACGACAAACTTCAAAACAACAAAACTTCAAAAAAAAACAATCAACCATGTTTTATGAAAATAAAACATGGGCCTCCACATAGGTATAAGTCCCATTCCAGTACATGAAATTAGGTATTTCATTGTACGCCTTTTTGTACATACTTCGATCAATTTGTTTTTTAACTTCGAACAACAAATCAAAAATGAAGGTTTTCTTCAAATCTTCCCAAAAATATACCATGGGCCTCCACGAGGGTATAAGTCCCAAGCCCCTTTGTAAATATTTGTTTACATAGCCATGGATAACTCAATGGGCCTCTCCCCGAGTATAAGTCCCGAGCCCCGTGTACATAAGCTAATCATCGCTGCAGGTATATTTCCTTCATAAACTCCCATGTACACATACACTTTGTTATATATATGCACTTGTTCATACTTGTTCATGTTTGTTCATGTTTGTTCATACTTGTTCATGTGTTTGTTCATATTATATGCTTGTTCAACTTAGTACAACACTAGGTTCCCCATAGCCTCCTATTGGGCTTCGTGCAAAGAATCTCCCTAGTTTAGGTTAGGACATAGAGTATGGTTTCCCGGTGAAATCTCTCTAAGAGCTCAAACCAACTATACCATGCCTCCCCTTGGGCTTTGTACAAACGAGTGTCCCTCCCATAGCCTCCTCTTGGGCTTACAATGCAAGGACCCTCGATAGTCCCTCCCATAGCCTCCTCTTGGGCTTACAATGCAAGGACCCTCGAATAGCCTCCTCTTGGGCTTCGTACAAGGACACACAGGCTTCTTATAAGCATCCCCAATATCCAAATCAAATATCCTAGGAGATTAGACATTTATCATCTCATTGATAGGAGTATCTCTTCTATATCATCACGAACAATCAATCAATCAATCAATCAATCAAACTTTTTTTTGCCACAAGGCTGGCTAATCAATCAAACTTTTTGCCACCATACTGGCTGATTAATCAAAGTTTTTGTCACAAGGCTGACTTCATTGAAACTTTTGCCACAAGGCTGGCTGATTAATCAAAACTTTTTGTCACAAGGCTGACTTCATTGAAAGTTTTTGCCACAAGGCTGGCTAAAAAGCATCTTTATCATTCTAAGCACCATAAGCGGCATGGCCCCGGGCTTATAATGAAAAGATTTTCAAACAAAAAAACAAACAGATGTATGTGATGATATAGATTAGATACATCGAGCATTGAGATGACATATGTCTCTTATCCTTTGCTTCCACTAGCATAAGTGGGAACTACGATTGCTCTGACTTTCTCAACATCCCTTTGAGAATACGTAGGCACAAGGTCTTATTCCTTGGCGAGCAAAACTTCTCTCAAACCATTCAAACCTTAGCACCCGTAGACCCCGAGCTACAGATGCTCTGATTCCCTCTAAGGGATATGGATGCAGAAGATTGCGACAATCTTTGCGAGCATAATCAAACAAACACCTTAGGTCCCACCTATCTCACAAAAGAACCCAATAGCATAGATTGAAATGGATAAAACAAAAGAAACCTATAGAGTACTATAGATACGTTGGGTGCTAATACCTTCCCTTCGTATAACCAACCCTCTTACCCAAGATCTCCCCCCACTTTTAAGGTTATTGCAGCTTTTTCCCTTTCCCTCCTTTGGAAATAATAAAAAGCTTGGTCAAAAAACAAAATCATTTTCTTGAGCCCCGAGCCCAAAGAAGGCATCAGGTGTCTCATTCCCCGAAAGATTTTTTTTTCACGCGACAATATGCTCTGATCATGTAACACTTGGGGGGTTTTATTTGACTTATGCTTATGTTTGGATATTGATATCTTGTATATATTTTGAATCAATACTTTGGATATGTTGTTGACGGCTATGTTGCCTAGATTTGATTTGGTTTAGCATAATTGGATATGTTAATTGAGTTCGGTAGATGAATATAGTATGAGATATATTCATTGAAATGTTTGAGTTATAATTCTTCCGCATGCGATATGCATAATTTATGAAAGCATGATATTTTTAAAATGTGTTACGATATGATTAGTGCATGTTGGTATGTTTGTTCTAGGTTTTCATTGTGATGAAAATAACATGTGACGCCTCTTTGATTGTATGCATAATTTACTTTGTGAATAATATGTTATATTTGGGGTTAGAAAAGGGGTGTTACAATAGCGGCTTCCACTCATATTCTACAAGCTGCATCAGTTTCCTTCCTTCACAATCCTTGATTACAATTTCCTTAATCATCTCCTTAGTGATATCCACTTCAACCAAGATACGAGCATCAGAAACTCTAGTTTATCGGCGGTGCAATCATCAGTTACAAGAGGGACTCCTAAAGCACTCCCAATCTTGCTCATACTCTTTGCTCCCCAGAGATGAAGAGGCAATTTGGGGAGTTTAACCCAAAGAGGAAGAGTTCGCATCATATCTCTTTTTAGGTTAAAGTCTAGCTTCCATTCCTTCAACATCAATGATATGTTTCTTAGGGTATATGGACCTTTCATCAGAAGAGCATCCATATCTGCATGCGATTTGAATCGAAGGATGAAATAGCTTTCATCATGCTAGAACAAATCAGGTAGCTTGACAAAGTTCCACGCCTTCTCCATGAAATTCTTCACCATGTTCATACTTAGTTCCTCACCCATCGCATACATAATCAGCGTTGTTTCCCAGTACTTGACTTCTGATGCTATGTCCTCTTCTTCAATCTCTATCTCCACTCCTCCATTTGTCAAATTCGGTGCAACATATTGCATCGATAAGCCTTTTGCAGGATTACGATGGAGAAGGTTGGTTCTCCGGTGACGGTGGCAGTGTGGCACCACTCTTGGTGGCCTCCCTCGTCTCTTTTTCCCGCGCGATCCCGTTCCCATTCTTCTCATAAAATAAAAATAACTTTTTTTATAAGGAGCTTTTTCTAAATATTGTTTGACCCTATTTTTCTTCTTTAAAGTAGAAGATAAGTCAACAAAAAGCTAAGTCAAACGGTACCTTAAACTGCTTTTATATGTATATATAATTATTTTATATTCATTAACCTTTAATATAAACTTTAGAATATATTTATTTTTTACAATTAAATATTTAAATAATTATTATATGATTAAATTATTTATTATTAAATCTTTATGGTAATATATACCATAATTATAAGTGATTTTTAATAGAAATATTTAAATAATTATTATAATTAAGTCTTTCACTTATATAAATAATAAATTAAATTAATAAATTCAAAATATTTTTAAATAATTTGACTTAGGTTAGTTAAATAACACAATATTTATAAAGTCTTATAATTTTCTAATTAGTTAAATTTTCTTCATGCTAGTAAATCAATTGTAAAGAAAAAATAAGGCACATATATCATAGTGTCATAAAACAACTTCGTTCCCATAATATATATTTTTAAACTTTGAAATGAAAATTCAATTATATTTTTTTAGAGAACATAAAAAAAATTTAATCAAAGATGCCACAAATAAAAGAAGATTAAGGATATAATGGAATAATTCAATTCAAACTGAATATCCATAAAAAAAATTTACTTCCATAAAATACGATTTTTTTATTAGAGACCATTTTTTAAAATTAGTACAGGGCCTTCAAATTGTTTGAGACACTCCTGCTAATATAACATAATATTTATAAGGTTTAAATCAATTCTAATAAAATTTTGAAGTCCATATTAATGTCTCAAAACAACTTCACCACAAAACACTAAAAATAATTCTTTACAAAAAATTAAATTAAAAAACAAAATACATAAATCATAGAAGAAAAACCATGCATAACAATTAAATAGAATTAAATAAACAAATATAAGATCGGATCACTATCTTCGTTGACAACCACAACCACCATTCTTCCTTTGAGTCTGACAGAGTGACCTTCTCCTCTCTTTTTTTGAACAAAAGAAAAAACAGAAATAAAAAATAAAAATAAAAATTTAAAGTTAGTTGTTCGATTTTTTATTAAGAATTCATTTTTATTAATTGTCCCGAGCCTCTAAAAAATTAGGATCGTCCTTGGATGAACGCCTCAAATTGTTTGAGATGAAAATCATTTATCTTTTGGTTATCGATATGAGTGTTTAAAATAACCAACCCAATAAAAACATGGGAACCAAACCAAACTGAAACTGCAAAAACTGCATTTGATTTGAGTATATCTAAATTATTTTTTAATAGAACTGCATGATTTAGTTTGGTTAGTAGTTTGTATTTTGTAAACCAAACCAAACCAAATCGTATTATGTTACAAAATCTTACATATTATTATTATTTTTTAATTCTTTAAAAAAATAACAAATAATATGTATAAATTTTACCGTATTAGTTGTATTTTATTTATTTTAATTTACATATTAACAAAAAAAATCTTTATCTATAAATATTATTAATTTATTTAAAATAAAATTTTTATTTATATATATTTTATCTATAAATATTATTAATTTACACATTTTTGTATTCCTTAATTTTTTTTTAATATTATCAAGTTCACATGCATGCATTTGTTTATATATACACAAAACAATATTTAAATTTATTTAAGAATGTAATTTTATGTATATTGTCGTTTTGACAATTATAAATTTATTTTACGATAATATATGGATGACTAAACACAAAATTATGTTGGTTTTTTTATGTGTATATATAGCTCAATAATTTTTTGTAAAAAACCGAATCAATCTAAACCGTATTGATTTGGTTTGGTTTGATTTTATTTTATTTTTAAAAGTCAATTGAATCAAATCGAACCATATATTTTGTTCTACTACAGCTCAGATGATTTTTAGCGCCTAAACTGTACCCCGGGCACCTATAATTATCGATTATTCATCTAATAATGTCTCTATCTGCTAAACTAAAAAAAAACTATCTTACTATCTCACAATAGAAAAATATAAAAAAACTCACAACAATTAACAAAATAATGCAAACACCACTAGTCATTAGCAATATAATATAACCATTTATTACTTGACATATATTCAGTCAAACAAAAAAATTTGTTAATTATGCTTACAATAATTAACAACCAATATGAAATATAGAAGAGGTTATAAAGAAGGATGATGTTATTTAAATTCTAAGAATTATGTTTTCTCTTTCAGTAATGCATTCACATATTCTCTAATAGGGGTGTTTGATGTGCGATTTATGCAGTTTTGACGTAAAAAATTATTCGAACTGCAAGAGAAAAAAGTGTGCTCAGTTTGGTTCAGTTGGTTTTTAGAAATAAAATCGAACCAAATCAATGCGGTTTGGATTGGTTCGGTCTTTTTTTACAAAAATTTATTGAGTCATACATATACATATTGATGACAACAGAACTTTGTATTTATTCATTTATGCGTTATCAAATAATGACAACAAAATTCATCATATTTGAATAACAACTTTCCATTTAATATACAAAAATAATATTAGATAAAAATGGAATAAAAAACATAAAATAGTAGGATAAAATAATAGCAAAAACATTATAATGAAATAGAAAAAAAAGGAAATATTAGAGAAGATGAAAAAGAAAAAGCAAAAGAGATAAGAGATTAGATAAGAAGAGGAACATTAAAAATATAATTGGAAGAGAGAACAGTAGAATAAAAATAATAAGATGAAAAAGAAAAGAATTTAAGAAATGAAAGACTAGAAAAGAATAAGTGATATGTACTTGGAAAAGAAGATGAGAAGAAGGCGCAATACCGCTAGAAGAGATTTGAGAAGACTTAAACTGAAACCTTAAGTGCGAGGAAGAGAAAATCATTCGTAATCGTAAAGTTAAGGCATAATAGCTTTCAGTTTGGGTTGATGTAAGTTAATTAATAGAAGTTTGGGGAGTTATAACATAATGCGATTTGGTTTAGTTTGTAAAATACAAACCACAAACCGAACCGAACCGCGCGGTTTGTTAGAAAATGTCTCAAACACATCCGAATTAAATGCATTTTTTTGCAATTTCGATTTGGTTCGTTTTTGCAGTTTTTTATTGGGCCGATTTGGTTTTGAATACCCCTATCCTCTTGCTTTGTTATAATAATTGTAATAAATAACACAAGTCTAGCAAAATTTAAGAGGAAGAAAAACAAAAGTCACATTCCTTTCAATTTTCATAAATAAAAAGTCTTATGTTATTTTATGCCATGTCATTATAAGTGTATAAATTTGGTGGCTCCCTGCATGTCTAAATTGGTTTGCAGTAGTTAGAAGTGAAGAATCATCTCTTGTCCAAGTACTAGAGATTGTAAAGGAAGTCGTCGAAGGTTCACCTTTATAAGGCAGAGGTAAAGATTTAGATGTTAGAAAAGCTTGAAATTCTCAAAGGTTGATTCTTGGAGGAACCATATCTTGCAGCGTTGGACTGGAGGGAGAAGTCACTAAGATTGGATCATCCATCTCTGGTGGACTCCGGTGGAGGATGATGAGCCCTACTAGTTTCAGCAGACACAAGGCGAGATTGGAAAATTGAGTTATCTTTGAATTACACATAGCATTTGGAGTTCGATATTAGATTATTCGAGAAGAGGTCAGTGCTTGCGATAAAAGGATCGAAGATCTAGATCTACAAAAGAGAAATGATTGTTCTTTGTGGAATTCATATGAATCAGAAGTCGATTCCCAATGACGGCACCATTGTTTCGCTCGTGAATAAAAAATGATCGGTGGAATGATGAGATAGGGTCTTAGATTGGTGAAGCAAGCTTCTGGTACAACGAAGAAAGGGACGAAGTGTAAGGTTAGCAATTCAACGTCCAAGTTAGTGAGAAAATGAGAAGTAAAGTGAAAGTGAGAATGAATTTTAATAAATAAAATGGCATGTTGTATTCCTTACATAGTGTGAGCAGTTAAACTGTTTGAGTGAAAGGAGGGGCGCTATGCAGATAGTCGTTGGATCTAACCAAATGATAATTAATGCATTTGAAAGGCAAAATTCCATATTCTTAGTTGAATGAAGGACCATTTATTCCATGTGATTCTTCGCTTAATGCCACTCTTTCATATAGACCTTGCGAATGGACTAAAACAAACTTCTTATTTTTTCTAAGAATTAAACTTGAAGATATGTGGTGAAAATTGTGCACTAACATTTTTAAAATTTAAAATTTGTCATTGGAAGTTTTATTTTTACCTTCTTTAACATGTGTTTTTGAAGAACAACCTAACATAATCCCATTTTAAAAATTATAAATATTTTCACAAAATAATCAGTGCATTCCAACATTTTTAGAGTGAATTTCTCAGCCTTATAAAACAAAAGTTCCCTAGTAAATTACTAGTTCTAAACTTTGAAACAAATGCTCCCTAGATAATTACCAACACT